>NW_007195779.1:0-409 GCF_000164805.1 Carlito syrichta | reverse complement strand
CCCAGCCAAACTAAGCTTCATTAGTGAGGGAGAAGTGAAATCTTTTCCAGACATCCAATCCCTAAGAACCTACGCTGCCACCAGACCACCTCTACAAGAAACAATTAAGAAAGTCCTGAACACAGAAAAAAAAAAAAAGAACAACAGCATTCTTCACAACAGTACAGGCAAAAGATTAAAAACACACATGAACCAACTCCAAAACCCAAAGAAAGACAACAAACAAACAGGAACCACTCTGTAAGAACCTTATGACAGGGATCAACTCTTGCATTTCAATTATTAGTCTAAATGTGAATGGACTAAATACACTGAAAAGACATAGAATGGCAAAATGGATAAAATATCATCAGGCAACAATCTATTGCCTTCAAGAGACTCACCTCACTAGAAAGGACACTCACAGACG
>NW_007195778.1:0-476 GCF_000164805.1 Carlito syrichta | reverse complement strand
CAAAAAAAAAAGTTTTGAATTTATTGTCAAAACGGTTTGTAGAATAAGTTAGAAGATTAAAAACCATTTTGGCCAAAGAGGTTTCATTAGCATGGAGTAAGTGTTTGCAAATAAATTATTTATTGACGTTAATTTCATATTTCTGAAATAGTTGTAGCTTTTGTTTTTTGTTTTGAATTGGAGTCTCAGTCTGTCGCCCAGATTGGAGTGGAGTGGCCGCTTCCGGCCACAGCAACCTCGACCTGCTGGGCTCCAGCGATCCTTCCGCCTCAGCCTTCCAAGTAGCCGGAATTACAGGCATGCGCTACCACGCCCGGCTGATTTTTTGATTTATTGTAGAGATGAGGTCTCGCTGCCCAGGCGGGTCTTGAACCCGCGGGCTCTGGCAATCCACTCACCTCAGCGTCCCAAAGGGTCGGGATTACAGGCTGAGCCACTGAGGCGTGGCTAGTTGTAGTTTTTTTTGTTTTGTTTTG
>NW_007195777.1:0-804 GCF_000164805.1 Carlito syrichta | reverse complement strand
CCCGCGGGCTCTGGCAATCCACTCACCTCAGCGTCCCAAAGGGTCGGGATTACAGGCTGAGCCACTGAGCCTGGCTAGTTGTAGTTTTTTTTGTTTTGTTTTGTTTTGAGTTGGAGTCTCACTCTGTCGCCCAGACTGGAGTGCAGTGGCCGCTCCCGGCCACCGCAGCCTCGACCTGCTGGGCTCCGGCGATCCTTGCGCCTCAGCCTTCCCAGTAGCCAGAATTACAGGCATGCGCTACCATGCCCGGCTGAGTTTTTGATTTATTGTAGAGATGAGGTCTCGCTGCCCAGGCGGGTCACGAACCCGCAGGCTCAGGCATTCCACTCACCTCAGCCTCCCAAAGGCGCGGGATTACAGGCTGAGCCACCGAACCCGGCTTAGTTGTAGTTTTTAAAAGCATACTTTTACCTCACTTCACCTGGTTTGAGATCAGGTACCCTTACTGATGTTATGTACCCCCATCCCCACTGGCAGCATTCCACTACTACCAAACATTTTCTTATAGTGTTATGATAAATGTTCAGGATCTGCTTATGAGTGAGACATTAGGCACTCACAATTCTGTTTCTGTGATAGATCACTGCTGCAAAGTCCCTAATTTTGTCCTTTTTTATGACTGCATAGTAATCCATCATTCATATGTAGCACATTTTTTTATCCAGTCCACTTTCGATGGGCAACATGGTTGGTTCCATGTTTTTGCTATTGTGAATTGTGCTGGGGTACACGTGTGTGGAGGCCCAAACTTTACCTGTGTAATGACCTCTTATCTACCTAGTCATAAATTGTACTCCACATCTT
>NW_007195776.1:0-836 GCF_000164805.1 Carlito syrichta | reverse complement strand
GAGGTCTCTCTGCCTGGCGGGTCACGAACCCGCGGGCTCATGCATTCCACTCACCTCAGCCTCCCAAAGGCGCGGGATTACAGGCTGAGCCACCGAGCCCGGCTTAGTTGTAGTTTTTAAAAGCATACTTTTACCTCACTTCACCTGGTTTGAGATCAGGTACCCTTACTGATGTTATGTACCCCCATCCCCACTGGCAGCATTCCACTACTACCAAACATTTTCTTATAGTGTTATGATAAATGTTCAGGATCTGCTTATGAGTGAGACATTAGGCACTCACAATTCTGTTTCTGTGATAGATCACTGCTGCAAAGTCCCTAATTTTGTCCTTTTTTATGACTGCATAGTAATCCATCATTCATATGTAGCACATTTTTTTATCCAGTCCACTTTCGATGGGCAACATGGTTGGTTCCATGTTTTTGCTATTGTGAATTGTGCTGGGGTACACGTGTGTGGAGGCCCAAACTTTACCTGTGTAATGACCTCTTATCTACCTAGTCATAAATTGTACTCCACATCTTTAAAATAAATACAAATCTTAAAAAATTATTTAAAAAGAAAAGAAGCCAGGCTTGGTGACTCAGCCTGTAATCCCGCGACTTTGGGAGGCTTAGGTGAGTGGATTGCCTGAGCCCGCGGGTTCGAGACCCGCCTGGGCAACTTGGCAAGACCTCATCTCTACAACAAATCAAAATGAGCCGGGCGTGGTAGCACGCACCTGTAGTTTCAGCTACTTGGAAGGCTGAGGAGAAAGGATCACCGGAGCCCAGCAGGTAGAGGCTGCGGTGGCTGGAAGCGGCCACTGCACTCCAGTCTGGGTGACAGAGTGA
>NW_007195775.1:0-616 GCF_000164805.1 Carlito syrichta | reverse complement strand
GCTAGCTAGGTAGCTACCTATTAAGTCAGCAGGCTATCCAGCTGACTAGCTAGATAAGTCAGCTAATTATATCAGATGGCTAGCCAGCTGGCTAGCTAGGTATCAAGTTAAGTCAACTGGCTACCAGCTAGCTAGCTAATTAAGTCATCTAGGTAAGTCAGCTGACTTGCCAGTTATCTAGCTAGGAGCAAGTTACTCTAGTCAGCTGACTAGTCAGCTGGCTAACTAATTATGTCAACTAGTTGAGTCACCTAGCTAGACAACTGGCTAGCTGGTTAAGTCAGAGAGTTAATTCAGGTGGCTAACTCATTGTCTAGCTATGTAGCTAGCTAGGTAAGACAACTGGCATGCCAGTTGGCTAGCTAGTTAAGTCAGCTAGTTATGTCAGCTTGCTAACCTGCTGACTAGCTAGTTAAGTCAGCTTATTAATTCAGTTGGCTGACTAGGTAGCTAGCTAGTTATATGCGCTAGTTATGTCAACCTGCTAGCTAGTTAAGTCAGCTAGGTGAGTCAGTTGGCTAGCTAGATAGCTAGCTAGGTAGCTAGCTAGTTAAGCCAGCTAGTTAAGTCAGCTGGTTAGCTAGGTATCTAACTTGTTAAGTCAGCTAGTTAAAAC
>NW_007195774.1:0-778 GCF_000164805.1 Carlito syrichta | reverse complement strand
GTGCATGTCAAAATTTCGATCTTTGACATTTGTTAATGCTTGATTTATG
Organism: Carlito syrichta; assembly: GCF_000164805.1. Taxonomy (NCBI): domain Eukaryota; kingdom Metazoa; phylum Chordata; class Mammalia; order Primates; family Tarsiidae; genus Carlito; species Carlito syrichta. The sequence continues at coordinate 729 of NW_007195774.1, read as the reverse complement.
GCCAAGTATGTGGGTGATCTTAGAGTACTTTCCATGTGGTGATGAGTAGAGTGTATATTTGTGGGGTTTGGGTGGAGTGTTCTGTGGGAATCAATTAAGTCCATTTGGTGAAGAGTCACATTGTGGTTCAGGATCTCATTGCTGATTTTTTGTCCTGATGATCTGTCTAGGGTTGTGAGTGGGGTTTTAAAGACCCCAGCTATGATAGTGTTAGAGTCAATATCTTTTTTGAGTTGACCTAGAAGCTGCTTTATGAATGTTGGTGCTCCTATGTTGGGTGCATATATGTTTACGATGAATATTTCTTGTTGATGGATTGAACTTTTTATCATTATGTATCTGTACCTTTTAAAATTTTTGATAGCTTAAACGGTATTTTGTTTGAGATTAAGATTGTGACTCTTCCTTTCTTCTTGTTCCATTTGCCTGAAGATTTGATTCCCATTCTCTTACTTTGAGTCTGTGAGTGTCCTTTCTAGTTAGGTGAGTCTCTGGAAGGCAATATATTGTTGCCTGATGATATTTTATCCATTTTGCCATTCTATGTCTTTTCAGTGGTGCATTTAATCCAATCTCATTCAGGTTAATCATTGAAATGTAATAGCTGATCCCTATCATTAGGTTCTTACAGAGTTGTTGTTCTTGTTCCTGTTTGTTTGTTGTCTTTCTTTGGTTTGGGGGTTGGTTCATGTGTGTTTTTAATCTTTTTCCTTGTACTCTTGGGAAGAA
>NW_007195773.1:0-1241 GCF_000164805.1 Carlito syrichta | reverse complement strand
CTCCAGTCAGAATAGCAATCATCCATAGTACAAAAAATAACAGATGCTGGATAGGATGTGTCAAAAAGGGAACACTTCTACACCGTTGGTGGGAGTGTAAACGAGTACAACCTCTGTGGAAATCAGTGTGGTAATTTCTAAAAGTTCTAAAAATCAACCTTGTATATGATCCTGAAATCCCAGACCTGGGAAAATACCTGGAATAACTTAGATCACTCTATAACAAAAAGATACCTAAGCACATATGTTTATTTGGAGCATTGTTCACAATAGCAAGAACACGAATCCAACTGTACTGCCCATCAAAAGAGGATTGGTTTAAAAAAATGTGGTTCAGCCAGGCTCGGTGGCTCAGCCTGTAATCCAGCACCTTGGAAGGCTGAGGTGAGTGGATTACCTGAGCCCGCAGGTTCGAGACCCGCCCGGGCAAGCGAGACCAAATCTCTACAATAAATAAAAAAATCAGCAGGGTGTGGTAGCACGAGCTTGTAGTTCCAGCTACTTGGAAGGTGGAGGTGGAAGGATCACCGGAGTCCAGCAGGTCGAGGCTGCAGTGGCTGGGAGCGACCACTGCACTCCAGTCTGGGTGACTGAGTGAGACTCCAACTCCAAAAAAAAAAATGTGGTACATATACACAATGGAATATTATGCAACCATAAAGAAGAATATAATCATGAATTCTGCAGCAACCTGTCTGGAATTAGAGTTTATAATACTGAGTGATTTATCACAGAAACAGAGTTCTGAGTATCACATGTTCTCACTCAAAAGTGGACCTTGCACAACTACCATAATACTATAAGAAAAGGATTGACAGTGGTGGGAAACTACGGGGAGGGGTGGCAGCAGGGAGCACCAGGGAGGTGGGGTCTCTCTCTACATGGGGAGGTGGGGGCACATCTCATCAACATGGGAACCTGCACAATGTATATTTGTACACCTAACCCATAATTGCAACTCAAAATTTAAAAATAAAAAATACACATCATAAATTTTTAAAAAAGGAGATATCACCTAACTCTAGTAAGAATGGCTATCATTAATGAAACAAGCAATAGCAGATGCTGATGACGATACAGAGAAAAAGAAACTGCTACACTGCTGGTAGGAATGCAAACTACTGCAACCTCTTTGAATGACAGTGTGATGATTTCTGAAATAACTAGAAATTGACTTTCCATATGACCCAGTAATTTCCCTCTTGGGAATATACCCAAAGGAAATCAATCATTCTACAAAA
>NW_007195772.1:0-328 GCF_000164805.1 Carlito syrichta | reverse complement strand
CCCAAATAGGGACTGGGTCAACCCCCAATCCTGCTTTAGACCTGTTGGGTATGGCAGTGACCTTGGAATGACGGGGCCCAGGGTCTCCCTGCCCAACACAAATCTCAAATCGTCAGGAGCCCAGGGTCACTATAACAGTTCACGGGCGTACCATCCATTTTCTCCTGGACACCGGAGCCACCCTTTCCATCATACAAGAATTTTGGGGCCCAACTTCCCCGTCTAAGACCCCTACAGTCGGAGTAGGGGGCCAGTCCATCACTCCACACATAACTCCTGTAGTTACGTGCATTTTTGCAAACGTCCCCTTCACTCATTCCTTTTTGGT
>NW_007195771.1:0-447 GCF_000164805.1 Carlito syrichta | reverse complement strand
GTTGGTTTAGATCACGTTTGTTGTTTACCTTCTGACTTACACTGTTTCTCCATTTTATTGGTCTGTCTATGTGTAGCTATCAGTACTCTTTAGGGAATGTTTCTTACGTGTCTTTCTTCACCTCTTCCTGGCCCTGTGTCTCTTTCTCACCTGATAGTGGGTATGTATATCTGTTTTCCCTCTCGCACTTCTCTCTTTCTAACTCCCTATTGACTCTCCCTTCCCCCATTATTTTCCTCTTTTATATGCCCCCTTTTAAAATCTAGGGACCAAGACTGCATACTGCTGAATAAACAGACTTTAAAGCAAAGGGAAAAGTGAACAAAGCCAGAAGACCCTCATAAGGAAGAACAGGCTATTGCAGAAGAGAAATAAAAGCAACCCCATCTTCCCTCAAAAACAGAATTGAAGAGGGGGAGGGAAAGGGGGAGAGGGAGAAAAATCTAC
>NW_007195770.1:0-889 GCF_000164805.1 Carlito syrichta | reverse complement strand
TAAATAGTTAGCTAACTAGCTAGCTACCTAGTTAGCCAGCTGATGTAAGTAGTTAGCTAACTACCTAGCTAACAAGCTGATTTAAATTGCTAGCTGCCTAGCTAGTTGGCTGACTTAACCAGATGGCTACAAAGTTAGCTTACTCGTTATCTAACATGCTAGCTAGCTGACTTCATCTGACTAACTCCTTAGCTAATGAGCTAGCTAGCTGACTCAAGCAGCTGACTTAACTCATTAACTAACAAGCTAGCTACCAGACTAATACAGATGATGATTCTGGTTAGCTGACTCAACCCATTTGCTAACTAGCTAGCCTGCTGACTCAACCAGCTTACTAAACACATTCGTTAACTGGCTATCTACATGACAACCTGCTGACTTAACCCGTTACCTAATTACCTATTTAGTTGTCTTTACCAGCTAACTAAATTATAAAGCTGACTTATCTAGCTGACTTAGCTAGCTGACTTAACTACTTAGCTAGCTGACTTAACTGGCTGATATAACTAGTTATCTAGCTGACTTATCTGAGTTAAATATTTAGCTAAATATTTAGCTGGCTGAATAATTAGCTGAGTTAACTAGTTAGCTAACTAGTGAGGTAGCAGACTTAAGTAGCTGACTTAAATAGTTAGCAAACTAGTGAGCTCGCTGTCTTAGCTAGCTGACTTAGCTAGCTCACTTATCTAGCTGTCTAGCTAGCTGAATTAATGAGTTGGTTAATGAGTTAGTTAGCTAACTGTTTTAACTAGTTGGTAAACGAGTTCTCTTGCTGTCTGAAATAGTTGGGTAACAAGTTAGGTAGGTGACTTAACTTGTCTGACGATTTGGCTGACAACTTCTCTGGTTTAACACGTTGACTGACTACTCGACCAACCTGTTAGCTGGG
>NW_007195769.1:0-417 GCF_000164805.1 Carlito syrichta | reverse complement strand
TGTTCTATTCTGCTCTATTCCATTTCTCTCCATTCCAATCCATTTTATACCATTTCATTCTGTTCCATTCCATTCAATTTCTCTCCATTCCATTCTATTGCCTTCCATTCTTATCTTTTCTAATCAATTCCTGTACATTCCATTCCTCTCCATTCCATTCCATTCCTCTCCCTTCCTTTCCCCACATCTCCATTCCATTCCATCAATCCCATTCCTCTCCATTTCATTCCTCTCCATTACAATCCTTTCCTGTACATTCTGTTCCTTTCATTTCCATTTTTCTCCATTCTTTTCCGTTTCTAATCAATTCCATTATTTTGCCTGCTATTCCATTCCATTCATTGCACTTCTCCATTTCATTTCACTCCATTCCATTCCATTCCACTCCATTTCTTTCTGCTCCATTCCATTTATTCC
>NW_007195768.1:0-877 GCF_000164805.1 Carlito syrichta | reverse complement strand
GTGGGCTGGTAGAGCTGGAGGTGAGGCCGGCGGGGACGCGGGGCGGGAGGGCATCCGCAGCCACCTCACTCGACAACCTCCCGCGCCTCCGCCCCTAACAACCAGACCCCTTCTTTTTTTTTTAATTGAGTTGGCGTCTCACTCTGTCGCCCAGGCTAGAGTGCAGTGGCACACTCATGGCCACCCCAGCGTCAACCTGCTGGTGCCAGTCGATAATAGTATTTTACTATGCTCAAATACTAATTTTGATAGAGGTACTCAGTGTATAGTCTATAGTGCCAAATATATGAGATTCTCTGTATTATTTTTTGCAACTTTACAGTAAGTATACAGTTGTTTTAAATTAAAAAGCTAATGGTGACAGGTTAGCTCAGGTGGCTAGAGCATGATACTGACAAATTAAAGAGTTTAAACTAAAAAAAGGGGGGGTATTTGAAAAAAAAAATATATATATCTTCTTCCACTTCAATACTCAGGTTGTCTTCTGAAATATAGCCACTGTTTAAGTCTTTGTTTTTAAATGTATATTTTGGGCTAAGCACTATAATTTTAAACAACATATGTATCCTCTATTTCTAGAATAAATTCAGCAATTGTATAGTTTATAAATGCACCCTGCTAAAAATGGATAACTTATATAGAATTTTATGGCCTCCCTTCTTTCCCTTTTGATATTTTTCAGCAATATTATTTTTATATTGTTGAGTTAAAACGTGTATGTCCCATTTTGCAAATATAACTAACTTTTTCTAATTATATATTTTAAAAATTTTAAAGATGTAAAGGCCTTCTTACATTATTTAAATTTTTCATATTATTTACGTATGCATATGCTATTTATTCCTAACTATGCAGTATGATTGGAGCTAAAATTGAA
>NW_007195765.1:0-386 GCF_000164805.1 Carlito syrichta | reverse complement strand
CAGCTGTCAATCACGCAAGGACCCGGGGCTGCAGCCATGGAGCCAGCAGCTGTCAATCATGCAGCCGGCAGCTGTCAATCACGCAAGAACCCGGGCCCGGCAGGAAGGAGCCCGGAGCGCTTTCAGAGTCGTTTTCCTGGAAACAAAAACTGCTCTAAAAACAGAGAAGTAATAATAAAGTCTTGGGCCGGGCGTGGCGGCTGCTGCCGGCGGGGTCCCCGAGCTTTGGGAGGCCGAGGCGGGAGGATCCACGGAGGCCGCGAGTTCGAGACCCGCCTGGGCCACGCAGCCGAAAAATAAAAAGTAAAGTGAAATAACAGAAGGTGAGGTAAAATGAAATCTAAAAGATAAAATAAAATGAAATAACGAAATAAAATAAAGCAAAA
>NW_007195764.1:0-385 GCF_000164805.1 Carlito syrichta | reverse complement strand
TGGAGAGGAATGAAATAATGATTGATGGAATGGAATGGAATGGAATAAAGAGCAATTCAATGGACTGGAATGGAGAATAATGGTATGGAAAGGAGAGGAAAGGGATGTAGAGAAATGAAATGGAACGGAGTGGATTGGAAAGGCATGAAGTGGAATAGAATGGTATGGAATGTAATGGATTGGAGAGGAATGGAATGGACTAGAGAGGAATGGATTGGAAAGGAGTGGAATGCATGGAATGAAATGCCGAGGAATGGAAGGGTATGGAATAGCATGGAATGGAATGGAGGTAGAGGAATGGACTGAAATGGATAGGAATTAAATGGAATGGAAAGGAACCGAATGAAGAGAAATTGCAAAGAATGGAGAGGAATGGAATTGAATG
>NW_007195763.1:0-318 GCF_000164805.1 Carlito syrichta | reverse complement strand
CCTCAATGTGACTCTGGACCAAATGGACTTAATTGATACCTACAGAGCACTCCATCCAAAAACCAGAGAATACACATTCTACTCATCACCGCATGGTGCGTATTCCAAGATTGACCACATTATCAGCCATGAATCAAGCAAGCAAATTTAAAAGGACTGAAATTCTACCATGCACCTTCTCAGACCACAGTGGAATAAAAATAAACATTAACACCAACACAGTCCCCCAAAACCCACAAAGACATGGTCACTAAACAGTATGATGCTAAACAACTCCTGGATCAATGATGAAATCAAAACAGAGATCAAAAGATACCT
>NW_007195762.1:0-425 GCF_000164805.1 Carlito syrichta | reverse complement strand
CATATCACCAAAATAAAAACCCAAATCAAGGACATAGAAGACAAAAAGATAATAGAAAAAATCCATGAAACAAAAAGCTGGTTCTTCAAAAGAATAAACAAGATCGATGGTCCTCTAGGTAGACTGACCAAGAAAAAACGAGAAAGAAAAACAAACAAGCACAATCAGAAACACAAAAGTTGAAGTCACATCTGACCCTGGAAAAATACAAAAGATCATTAGAGACTACTACGTACACTTGTATGGAAACAAACTTGAAAGCCTTAAGGAAATGGAGTACTTTCTGACATCACACAACCTACCTAGGTTGGAACAAGAAGAAATTGAGACCCTAAATAGATCAATAACAATAAAGGAATTTGACTACATAATAAGAAAACTACCTACAAAAAAAAAAGCCTTGGTCCAGATGGCTTTCCAGCAGA
>NW_007195761.1:0-907 GCF_000164805.1 Carlito syrichta | reverse complement strand
TTAATTATCATTATGTAGTGGCCCTCTGTATCTTTTTAAAGTTTTGATAGCTTAAATGGTATTTATTCTGAAATTAGAATTGCGACTCCTCCTTTCTTTTGTGTTCCATTCACCTGAAAGTTTGCTTCCCATCCTCTTACTTTGACTCTGTGTATGTCCTTTCTAGTGAGATGGGTCTCGTGAAGGCAGTATATTGTTGCCTGGTGATATTTTATCCATTTTGTCATTCTATGTCTTTTCAGTGGTGCGTTTAGTCCATTCACATTCAGACTAATTATTGAAATGTGAGAGTTTATCCCTATCATGAAGTTCTTATTGAGTTGTTGTTCTTCCACTTGTTTTTTTTCTTTTTTGTCTTTCTTTTGGTTTGGGGGTTGGTTCGTGTATATCTTATTCTTTTCCCTGTACTCTTGTGAAGAACGTTGTTCTTTTTTCCTTTTCTTCTGTGTTTAGTACTTTCTTAAGTGTTTCATGTAGAGATGGTTTTGTGGCTGGATAAGTTCTTAGGGATTGGATATCTGGGAAAGATCTTAATTCTCCCTCACTGATGAAGCTTAGCTTGGCCGGGTAGGTTATTCTTGGTTGAAATTGTTTATCTTTTAGGACTTTGAAGATAGGGCTCCAAGCTCTCCTAGCCTGCAGGGTTTCTGCAGATAAATCTCCTGCTATTCTGATTGGTCTTCCATGGTAGTTGATCTGGCCTTTTTCTCTTGCTGTCTTTAGGATTTTTTCTTTTGTGCCTAATTTATTTAGGAGAATTATTATGTGTCTAGGAGTTGGTCTTCTCATTTGTTGTCTTGCAGGGGTTCTCTGAATCTCTTGTTTTTGAATTTTTGTATCACTGATTAGATAAGGGAAGTTTTCTTGAAAGATATCATGGAAAGTTTGTTCCAATGTGGTCTCTGTG
>NW_007195760.1:0-773 GCF_000164805.1 Carlito syrichta | reverse complement strand
TGGAGAGACCCCGTCTATAGGGATCCCCGAAGTGAGTCAAATCTACACAGTTTCACGACCCTCTTAGAGACACTCTGTCTATAGGGATCCCCGAAGTGAGTCAATTCCATCCAGTCCATGATCCTTGGAGAGACCCCGTCTATAGGGATCCCCAAAGTGAGTCAAATCTACAGTTTCACGACCCTCTTAGAGACACTCTGTCTATAGGGATCCCAGAAGTGAGTCAATTCCACCCAGTCCATGACCATCATGTCGAGACCCGTCTATAGGGATCCCCGAAGTGAGTCAATTCCACCCAGTCCACGACCCTCTTGGAGAGACCCCGTCTATAGGGATCCCCGAAGTGAGTCAATTCCACCCAGTTCACAACCGTCATGTCGAGACCCGTCTATAGGGATCCCCAAAGCGAGTCAATTCCATCCAGTTCATTACCCTTGGAGAGACCCCGTCTATAGGGATCCCCGAAGTGAGTCAGTTCCACCCAGTCCAGACCCTCTTGGAGAGACCCCGTCTATAGGGATCCCCGAAGTGAGTCAAATCTACACAGTTTCACGACCCTCTTAGAGACACTCTGTCTATAGGGATCCCCGAAGTGAGTCAGTTCCACCCAGTCCACGACCCTCTTGGAGAGACCCCGTCTATAGGGATCCACGAAGTGAGTCAATCTACAGTTTCACGACCCTCTTAGAGACACTCTGTCTATAGGGATCCCAGAAGTGAGTCAGTTCCACCCAGTCCACGACCATCATGTCGAGACCCGTCTATAGGGATCC
>NW_007195759.1:0-680 GCF_000164805.1 Carlito syrichta | reverse complement strand
TAGCCAGAGGATACATTGTCATCTACTAAAGCAACATTGTGTAGGGTGTAGCCTCTACAAGGGTGCTTCTCCTCTTTTTGGTTAATTGAAAAATCAGAAAATCAGAAAGTAGGCCACTCCTCTCCCCCACACCATGTCCTAAAAACTTACCATTTGACAGTGACCATGCCTAGAGGCTTTCATAAGCATTACCTTTGATCTTCACAACAATCCAGTGGTATGTGTTTCATGGATGGGATTTGGGGATTTTACATACTTCGCAACAAGTCACGCATAAGCTAAGTGATAGAACTGGGGTTCATACCCAGGCAAAACCCTGGCAGATCCTTTTCCCCCATGCTTAACCATTACACAAACTGCCATCTTGTCATGGAAGGGAACTGTTGAATATTAATAACAAACATTGTGTGTATGAAAATTATTCTTGAATATACAGTCCTTCATAGATAATTTATGAACTTGGGAATAATACATGTATCACAACAGTTGATTCACATTTTTCTTAACTTTTGTTAAGCACAGAAAATGTGTCAGGTAACACTCAGCCTAAATCCTGACACAAAATAAATAATGAATTGGTATTACCCCCATCACATAAAATATACTATATTCAGCAGAAAGGAAGGTATTTATTAGAATGCTGCATATGCTTTTCTTAGAATGTTATATATAACACTGAC
>NW_007195758.1:0-1036 GCF_000164805.1 Carlito syrichta | reverse complement strand
GGAGGATTGCTTAAACCTAAGAGTTCAAGGCTGGAAATGAGCTGTGATCATGCCACTGCATGCCAGCATGGGTGAAAGAGTGAGACTGTTTCAGGGGGTGTGTGTGGGGGAAACAGTATTTAACATCTGAAGAAAATGCTTAATCCAATCATAGTTAAGTCTTAGCTACAAAACAAATTATTTGCTCATCTTGCTAAAAGAGGAAAATTGTTTTTTCTCCAACAAATAGTGGCAACTATAGTAGATATAGCCTGAGTTGTTAGCTGAAGTTAATGTAGATAAACTCAACTGGCTTAAAACGAGTCATGCTTCAAACTCTTGATTTAATGTTTAAATCTCTAGTGAAATTTCAATGACTATTTTTTTTTCTTCTCCCAAGCAGTAATCATAGTAAAAAAAAGCTAACAGATTGGTAGAACCAGTGGCTCTCTTGCTTTGGGTGTACTGACCAGGTTTTAGATTTATGTATCAGGAAAGCTACGCCCAAGACTTCCTGGGTTCAAGTTCCAGTTCCAGCTCACACAGCAACATGACACTGGGCAGGTTAATTACCCTTTACTTATCTGCAACAAAGGGATGATAACTGTACCTATTTCATAAAGTTTTTATGAGGATTAAATAAATAAAAACTTGATGAGGGTTCAGAATAATTAAGGATGCCGTGTGTGCTCAATAAATGTTCCTTGCATCATAGATATGATTAGTCTCTCAGAAGCAATAGTATTCCTGTGTTTGCATTTAAGTGAGTGTATTTTTTTTGAGTCGGAGTCTCACTCTATAGCCCAGACCGGAGTGCAGTGGCACGCTCCCGGCCACCGCAGCCTCAATCTGCTGGGCTCCAGCAATCCTTCCACCTCAGCCTTCTAAGTAGCCAGAACTACAGGCGCGTGTTACCACGCCCGGCTAATTTTGTATTTATTGTAGAGACAAGGTCTTGTCAAGTTGCCTGGGTGGGTCTCGAACCCACGGGCTCAGACAGTCCACTCACTTTGGCCTCCCAAAGTGCTGGGATGTCAGGCTGAGCCACCGAGCCCGG
>NW_007195757.1:0-741 GCF_000164805.1 Carlito syrichta | reverse complement strand
ATCATAGTAAAAAAAAGCTAACAGATTGGTAGAACCAGTGGCTCTCTTGCTTTGGGTGTACTGACCAGGTTTTAGATTTATGTATCAGGAAAGCTACGCCCAAGACTTCCTGGGTTCAAGTTCCAGTTCCAGCTCACACAGCAACATGACACTGGGCAGGTTAATTACCCTTTACTTATCTGCAACAAAGGGATGATAACTGTACCTATTTCATAAAGTTTTTATGAGGATTAAATAAATAAAAACTTGATGAGGGTTCAGAATAATTAAGGATGCCGTGTGTGCTCAATAAATGTTCCTTACATCATAGATATGATTAGTCTCTCAGAAGCAATAGTATTCCTGTGTTTGCATTTAAGTGAGTGTATTTTTTTTGAGTCGGAGTCTCACTCTATAGCCCAGACCGGAGTGCAGTGGCACGCTCCCGGCCACCGCAGCCTCAATCTGCTGGGCTCCAGCAATCCTTCCACCTCAGCCTTCTAAGTAGCCAGAACTACAGGCGCGTGTTACCACGCCCGGCTAATTTTGTATTTATTGTAGAGACAAGGTCTTGTCAAGTTGCCTGGGTGGGTCTCGAACCCACGGGCTCAGACAGTCCACTCACTTTGGCCTCCCAAAGTGCTGGGATGTCACGCTGAGCCACCGAGCCCGGCCAAAGTTAATGTATTAAATGTACTTGACAAACTGAAGTCCAGGACATTACATTCCACTTATTATCATCGTGATTTAATTTCTTAAGTA
>NW_007195756.1:0-1169 GCF_000164805.1 Carlito syrichta | reverse complement strand
TAGTTATGTCAGCTAGTTAATTCAGCTAACCATATGATAGCTAGCTAGGTAGCTACCTAGGTAAAACAGCTAGTTAAATCAACTGGCTAGCTAGGAAGCTAGCTAGTTAAGTCAGCTAGTTAAGTCAGCTGGCTAGCATGCAGGTTAGCTAGGTCGTTAGGTAGCTAAGTCAGATGGCAAGCCAGTGGGCTATGTATGTAGGCAGCTAGTTAAGTCAGGTGGCTAGCCATCAGGCATCTACTTACAGCAGCTAGTTTATTCAGCTGGCTATCCCGGTGTCGAGCTAGGTAGCAAGTTAGTTAAGTGTGCTGGCTATCCAGCTGGCTACCTCATTAAGTCAACTAGTTAAGTCAGCTGGCTAGGTTGCTGGCTAGTTAAGTAGCTGTGCAATTAAATCAGCTTGCTAGTCAGCTGGCTAGCTATTTCATTTAGCTAATTAAGTCAGCTGGCAAGACAGCATGCTAGCTAGTTAGATAGCTAGTTATGTCAGCTGCCTAGACAGCTGGCTAGTTACTTAAGTGACCAAGTTAAGTCAGCTGACTAGCCTGCTGGCTACCTAGGTAGCTTGCTATTTAAGGCAGCTGGGTAGACAGCTGGCTAGCTAGATAAGTCACCTAGAAATTCAGCTGGATAGCCAGCTGGCTAGCAATGTAGCAAGCTAGTTAGTTCAACTGGCTAGAACATAGGCCCTCTAGATAAGTCAGCTAGTTAAGGCAGCTGGTTAGCAAACTGGCCAGCTAGGTGGCTGTCAAGTTAAGCGGTCAGGTTAGCAGCCTGGTTATTTAGGTGGCCAGGTAGTTAAGCCAGCTGGCTAGCCAGTTAACAAATAGGGTGCCTGGCTAGTTAAGCTGGCTGTCTATCCCACTATCAAGTCAGTCATCTGGCTATTTAAGATGGCTGGATAGCCAGCTGACCAGCCTGCTAGCTAGCTAGCTGGCTGCCTAGACTTCTAGCCAGCCAGGTAGCCAGCTAGTTAAGCCAGTTGTCTAGCCGTCTAACCAACAAGGTAGCTAGCTAGTTAAGTCAGCTAGCTAGCCATCTAGCCAGTCTACTAACTAGTCAGCTAGTTAAAACATGTAGCTAGTCAGCTAGTAGTTAAGTCAGCTAGAAAGTCAGCTAAATATTCAGCTAGCTTTTTAAGTCACCTAGCTACTCAGCTTCCTAGTCAG
>NW_007195755.1:0-635 GCF_000164805.1 Carlito syrichta | reverse complement strand
TGGTCACTCGGGGTCCCTGGGGTCCTGGTCCCTGGGGGTCCCGGTCGCTGGGGTCCTGGTCACTAGGTCCACCTGGTCACTCGGGGTCTATGGGGTCCTGGTCCCTGGGAGTCCCGGTCACTGGGGTCCTGGTCACTAGGTCCACCTGGTCACTTGAGGTCTCTGGGGTCCTGGTCCCCGGGAGTCCCGGTCACTGAGGTCCCGGTCACTAGGTCCACCGGGTCACTCGGGGTCTCTGGGGTCCTGGCCCCTGGGGTCCGGTCACTGGGGTCCCGGTCATTAGGTCCACCTGGCCACTAGGGGTCCCTGGAGTCCTCATGCCTGGGGGTCCCGGACACTGGGGTCCTGGTCACTAGGTCCACCTGGTCCCTCAGGGTCTCTGGGGTCCTGGTCCCTGGGAGTCCTGGTCACTGGGGTCCTGGCAACTAGGCCCACCTGGTCACTCGGGGTCTCTGGGGTCCTGGTCCCTGGGAGTCCCGGTCACTGGGGTCCCGGTCACTAGGTCCACCTGGTCACTAGGGGGTCCCTGGAGTCCTCATTCCTGGGGGTCCCGGCCATTAGGTCCACCTGGCCAGTAGCGGGTCCCTGGAGTCCTCATTCCTGGGGGTCCCGGTCACTGGGGTCCAGGTCACTAG
>NW_007195754.1:0-471 GCF_000164805.1 Carlito syrichta | reverse complement strand
ACTAGGGGGTCCCTGGAGTCCTCATTCCTGGGGGTCCCGGCCATTAGGTCCACCTGGCCAGTAGCGGGTCCCTGGAGTCCTCATTCCTGGGGGTCCCGGTCACTGGGGTCCAGGTCACTAGGTCCACCTGGCCACTAGGGGGTCCCTGAGTCCTCATGCCTGGGGGTCCCGGTCACTGAGGTCCCGGTCACTAGGCCCACCTGGTCACTCGGGGTCTCTGGGGTCCTGGCCCCTGGGGTCCGGTCGCTGGGGTCCCGGTCATTAGGTCCACCGGGTCACTCGGGGTCCCTGGGGTCCTGGTCCCTGGGAGTCCCAGTCACTGGGTCGCGGTCACTAGGTCCACCTGGCCACTCGGGGTCTCTGGCGTCCTGGTCCCTGGGAGTCCCGGTCACTGGGGTCCTGGTCACTAGGTCCACCTGGTCACTCGGGGTCTCTGGGGTCCTGGTCCCTGGGAGTCCCGGTCACTGGGGT
>NW_007195753.1:69147-167789 GCF_000164805.1 Carlito syrichta | reverse complement strand
GTGCCTGTAGTTCCAGCTACTTGGAAGGCTGAGGTGGAAGGATCGCCGGAGCCCAGCAGGTCGAGGCTGCGGTGGCCGAGAGTGGCCACGGCACTCCAGTCTGGATGACAGAGTGAGACTCCAACTCAAAAAAAAAAAAACTTTAAGATTGTTTTAAAATACAGTTTGTGTATTCTTTAACTTCTTTATCAGTCAGGGTCCTTCAGGAAATGGCACACTCACAGGGTGACTGAAGAGAAAAGGATCTTTTATAGAATTATAGACAGGTTAAGGGAGCCATCAAGGGTTGGTGATGCGCCCCAGGGACTAACAAAAATAGGAAGCCATTACCACCCAAGGTTTAAAGGGGTGGGGATAGGGCAGCACTCTTATTGGAACCCAGACAGAACTATAGCTTTGGGAGAGGGGCAACCTGTTGAGAAAGAAAATTGTGGCTTGCAGAGAGGCAGGGTAGGGTTGGGATGCATTTTCTGACCCCTCTTCTCCAACCCTCTGACTTCTTGTCCAACCCAGCCAGAAGCCAGATGTCTGGTGAGTGCAGGTGATGCAGTAGAGGTCAACCTCAGGGCACAGAGAAGGAACGAGAAAGGAGAAACATGTACCTCGAAGAGCAAATTGAGAAGACAGCCAGCAGAACATCTTTGAACACAATAGACAATACTAAATGGATGAAAAGATTGAACAGTCAGAGAAATAAAGGATGGATCTTGGTCATTAGAAAAAGTAAGGGAGGAAGGGATGACTTGAGGGACAAGAAATCCTCTCTTTTTGGCAGCTTCCCAGAGTGGAATTCTAGAAGTTGCAGCTAAGTCCGCTTTTCGTTATACCTCTATAAGAAGGGACTGTTCCCCGAATGGCCTCACCTCCAATCCACAATTTGAAATGCTGATGTAAGTTACTGACTGAGATAACATATCATCAGGCCTTCAGATCACCTGTAAGTGGGCAATCAATTCTCAAATGTAAAGACAATTGTCTTCCACTTTGCTTTACTGCTGGAAAAGGAAAGGAAGAGTGTTTTAGTTATCTTCTGCCCCATGACAAGTCACTTCAAAAATTGGTGTAAAACAACAATTTACTGTTTCTCATGATTTTTAGGATTGACAGGACTCAATTGGGGACATGTTACATAGCTGAGAGCACACATGTGACCACATTTAGCCTGGGAGCTTAGTTGGGCTGGGACCATCCAAGCTGGTTTCTCATCCTCTAGTGTTTCTCTTGTGTGTGGCTTTTCAATGTTCAGTAGCTAACCTAGGTTTCCTTATGGCATGGCAACAGGCTTCCAAGGAGGACATGTCCTAGACTGCTAGCATATATTAAGCCTCTAACTTGCAACATGTTTGTTAATGTCCCATTGTCCAAAGTAGGGCGTATAGCCCATGGCCAAACTCAGATTTATTGTGGGAGGGAACCACATGAGGACATAAATACAGGGAGATATAGTCTGTCAGAGGCCACCGATGTGACCGTCTACCACCAAAAAGTGAGAAAATCTGGTCTCTGAAGAGCAGGAGAGGTCATCACCAAAGTGAAATGGTACAGAAAAGAATACAGAAATCAAAACCTACTAAGATCATCCAGTTACCTTAGTTCTATGAAGGCAAAACATGTTATACTCAGAAGTTTTTTTGCCATGAATGTGGGCAGCAATACTTCCATTGTTTATGAGGGTTTCTTTAACATGGAGTAATAATGCAATTGTCTTTCCCAGGGGGTCATTATCAGAGGTATCAAGGTCGTAGCCTTGCTGTCAGGTTTGAGGAAAGGGAGAGAAGGGTGAAGGTGGGGAGGAGTGGCCAGAGGGCATGGGAAAAATGGAGTTCAAGGTCATTTTGCACAGACTGAAGGGTCAGCACGTAAGTGGTACCCAACCTTTCACTTCTTTTACTGGACCTAGGAAAATGGTAATTTATGGAAATCAGAGTTATGCTCAGTTTGACAAAGTTGCAGCCATTTATTTTAACAAGTAGGAAACAGTCTGCTCATTAACAGTTTGTAATCCTGAAGATTGCTATTGTGGGGGGATCCCTAGAAAATAATTCCCCTTCACTTGTGATGTAATATCACTCTTTCCCCTCTCTTCCCAACCAGGTTAAGGTTAGTGACTGTGGGTGTTCTCAGAAGGGGTTCTGTGGTGTAGGGGTGTCCTGTCAGTCTCATACTGACTTTAACTGCAAAGCTGAAAAGGGTCTTAGTGCACACATGGATAATTCAAGTGCATACTACTGTTAAAGCATCCTGTCTGTTTATGAGGGAGTGTGTACCCTGGAGCCCACCTGGGGGACTCTGGGTCTCTCTAAGTGTCCCTTTCTGTCTCAACATAACCCAACTTGCCCTATACTTTACACTTGCCCTGAAATAGCAGATGCAGAGGAAAAAAGTGTAAACACACAAGCCATAGCTATGAAGGATGCAGATTGAAAAATCTTCAGATGAATATTAGGTTTTAAGCATCCAAATGAAAGTTAAATCAAAATAATTCTTTCCAGGCATTGCCTTTGAGGCCAATTTATGAGCCACATAAGAAAATCAGTCTTTTTATTTCATGCTTACAAAAGCCAAGACTAAAGACAGCATTGCCAACCTTGATCACTAACTGCATTTATCTGAATGACTCTTAACACTTTCCATCATTCAAATCCACCTGCAAGAAAAAAAAATGGCCATAATTTTGGTCTGGGTGAAATTGAGAGAGTGTAAAGAACATGCCACAGGCACTTAAGGCAACTCTGAAAAATAATTTTGAAAACTGATTTGAAAAAAAGTTTGAATAAAGATGACATTATTGGAATAGTAAGAGCTTTCTAAGTTGCCTAGTTCAATAGGGACAGCATACATTTATGTTCTAAGTTCTAGTATGTTTGTCAAAATATATTTTTCTGTACCTCAAGCTACATTTTATTAAATGGCTAAAAGATCTGTGTCAGCCAGCCTCTAAACTGCCCCGCAATGGTCTCTGCTTCCTCATATATATATTTTTTTGAGTTGGAGTCTTACTTTTGTCGCCCAGGCTCTAGTACAGTGGCACGCTCACAGCCACCGCAGGCTTGACCTGTTGGGCTTAGGAATCTGTGTGTGTGTGCATGCGTGCGTGTGTGTGTGTGTGTGTGTGTGAGTCAGAGTTTCACTCTGTTGCCCAGGATGGAGTGCAGTGGCACGCTCACAGCCACCACAACCTCGACTTCCTGGGCTCAGGTGATCCTTTTGCCTCAGCCTTCCAAGTAGCTGGAACGACAGATGCATGCCACCATGCCCGGCTAGTTTTTGTGATTTATTGTAGAGATGAGGTCTCACCAAGTTGCCCAGGCTGGTCTCGAATCCCCAGACTCAGGCAATTCTCTCATCTCGGCCTCCCAAAATGCTGGGATTACAGGCTGAGTCACCGCGACCAGCTTGCCTTCTCAAATTTACATCCTTGTGTGAAACTGGACTCAGCAGCATTCTTCTAAGAAATGGGATACAACAAAGGTGATGGGATATCACTTCTGAGATTAGGTTACAAAAAGACTGGCTTCTTTTTGCTTATAATTTCTTATATGCTTTCTTTCTTTTGGAGTCCTTGTTTTTGAGGAAGAAAGCTGCCATGTGGTAGGCTGCCCTCTGGAGAGGCCCATTTGGCAAGGAACTGAGAAAGACCTCCATCTAAGAGCCAGTGATCACCAAAGACCCTTAATCCAATGACCTGTGAGGACCTGAATCCTGTCAACAACCATGTGAGTGAGCTTGGAAGCAGACGTTCTTCAGTGGAGCGTTCAGATGAAACTGCAGCCCTGGCCAACACCTTGATTGCAGCCCTGTGAGACAGCCTGAGTAAGAGGATCCATCTAACCCATACCCAGAGTTCTGATCCATAGAAAGAGGGAGATAAAAAATATTGTTGTTTTAAGCCACTCAATGTTGGGATAATTTGTTACACAGTAGTAAATAACTAACACAGGATCACTAGTATGGTATGAAGTTTCTTTCTACTGTTTTCTGCCTGTGAAGAATATTATTCCCATATATCTAGATAAAATTTTAAATAATAAGATTTATAATAGTTAAAGATTCTGAAACATTAATGACTAAATCTCTAAAAGGGACTAACTAATCAGTGGGAATGATTCTTCCAGGACCATTCTGGTAGAATTGGATATGATGATTACCCATAATGCCCATTGTCTAGAAGCCCAAATCTCACCTGCACGCAATTTACTTATGTAGCAAATCTTCAAAATGTATCCCACAACTCTAAAATAAAGTTTAAAAAAAGAATGTTAAAATTCGCCTTTGGGGCAAAGACTGACTTTGCACATTTTCCTTTTTAAATCTCCATTTCCTCTTGAAAGCAAAAAATGGGATACAACAAAGGTGATGGGATATCACTTCTGAGATTAGGTTACAAAAAGACTGGCTTTTTTTTTTTTTACTAACTTTATCTTACGACATTAAAAATATTAATTTTCATCAACAGAGTATACTGAAATGGTTTCTAGAAAGGATATTAATGAAAGTAGTCACATAAACAGAATCACATCTCTGTTCTAGTCTTATTTCATGCTGAGCTCATTTCATATCCTTTGGAGACAGCCTCTTTTCCAGGAGTAGCTCTAAGCCTGCGTCACTATTGAGATATGACCAGGTTGGACCAAGGCCAGTAGCTTGTTGGTAGGAGGCTTTCTCCTCTTTTTTGGCCAGCAAGTCCATCTGACTGAAGCTGTCTGGTCAGACAGTGAGGCAGCTGGATGAAGTCATAGCTGCGATTCAGCCTGGAAACAGCCCATGATGCTTTTTCACAGGTTTGGTGAATGACTGTCCACAGAAGGGAGATCTTGCCATCTGAAGGAAATGCATTTCCTGGGTTGAGACTTCAAAGAAAGATACAAGTTGAGCTGCTTCTTCTCTCCTACCCTTTCTTTCATTAATGGCTTCTTAATCTGAGTTAATGACAAAGTGATGTCCCTGCAGGTTTTAAAGTTTGTCAAAACACTCAATTTATAAACCTAATCCAAGTAAATTTACATTATGGGTAAATGTGTTGGCAGATTGCATGAAAAAAATTAAAATTACAGATATGAGTTCCCCTTGTATAGTCCACAGTTAGAGTTCAAATTGCTCCAACATTTCCTTTACAACCCATCATTCTAAGGGTCAAAATGCGAATAAGCAAGAGAATACTCCATGGGGGGTCTGTCATCTCTGAGAAAAGTAGCTTGGTGATTTTCCTAACTCAGACTTGGATGCGAATCTCCAAGAAAGTAAGAATAAGATCAGATTTCACGAGGACTCACTAGATTTTTAGTGAGAGATGAAATTTCTGTTGATGTAAGTCTGGTGATTCGCATTTCTGGCAGTCAACAACCCTGCCAGTCTTCTGGGCCTGTCACTGGAGAAACTTCTGCAGTTTTCTATTGAATTTCTTATATGAGAATTTTCGAGAGGACCTAAGAAATCTATTTTACTAGAGAACCTAAAGACTGTTGTGGAATCATTAGGGCTTCATCAAAGTGAATAAAATGTCTGAAGACAGCTCTCTGCTGTCTTGAATGTAGATAAATGTGAGCCCTCAGCAAATACCTATCTGATTCAGACCACTGATGCTGACACAGCTTTGTCTTGGAGTGGCTGGCCAATACCAGACTGCCTACTCTCAGACAACCAGTAGACCCTTCCTAAAGAACTGGGACTCTTCTTGGCTAGTAAAGTTCACTGATGATGTGTGGGTTTACTGCCATATATGGTGGGAAGGAAGAGAACAGGCCAATCAGAACTGGAGAGCTTAGAGATTATAGACTGTGCTCAATGGCCAATGGGATAGTAGATTCGATTTATGTTCCTAATTCTTAATTCCTTTCTTGTATAAAATTACACATCCATACCCTTTGGCATGTGCCTTTGCAGTTCCTCTCAGAAGAGTAAGTAGATTATATACCCTTGATCCATTGACTTTGGTCTTGTCCATATGACTTTCTTCAGTCAAAAGAATGTAGATAGATGTGAAAGAATCTATCAGTTCCCAGCTGAAGCCTTAGGAGGTATTGTGTATTTCCACTCACTCTTTAAAAAATTTCTGTCATAAGTCATAAGAAGAACATGCCTTCTGGGCCTGTCACTGGACCCAGAATGAAGAGAAATGTGAAACAAATTTGAACTCAAGTTGAAGCTTGGAGCTGCGGCCAGCTGAGCCCAACTGAACTACAGCTAATCCTCAGATCCTTGAGCCAGAAATAAAGGCTAATTGTTACAAGCCACCAAGTTTTGGAGTTATTTATTATGCAGAATTATTTCAGCAGAATCCTGGCTTATATCTGGCATACTCCATCTTCTCATGTTCAGATAATAATAATAATGACAAAGACATTAGTTATCGTCTGCTTCTAACCCCTCATGAGCGCACCAAAGCCCTGGCAGAGAGGTGACAAACCCCTGAGGCAAAAGCGATAGGTGGCAGAGTCATGGCCTGACACCAGATCCCTGGATTCACATGTCATGATAAAACAAAATCTTTACTTAACTTAGAAAATACTTTCCCAATCTAGTAATAATGTACTGTATCTGTATAAACATTAGACATACAGTGTAATAAAATCTAGCCAAGATGATCTATGGACAGATCAAAACAGAGGCACCAAAATGATTATGTACTAGTTTCAGAAATTCCTCCCAGGACATTTTCTCATCAGCCTAGACACAATATATATATTTTTAAACATGAGGCAGGTGTCTAGTTCCTGAATTCCAACGTTGGATGGGCGAGACAGGAAGAAAAACATTCTATTAGAGATTGGATGTTGATCTGGTCAATCCCATAGTCACCGCTTATACAGCCTGTTACAAAAATAACTGTTAACTATTTCTGTTGCAAAGCAGACTTCGACAATAAGTATTAAAGACTGTTATCTTGCCATTTTCCTAAAGATCTTCTAGAGTAGGTAAAATTTAATCGACATGCTCCTACCTATAGGTGGCAGTTTGACCCAGATGATCTTTTGCAATTTTTTATTGCAGTGTTACTAAGAGAACATCTGGTATTGTTAGCTAATTTGATGTTTCTTCATTTGCATAAATGGGTGGGCAAAATTCCTAAGAGTGTTTAAATACCATCTCTTTACCCTAAACTTATCAACCTATCATTTTTTATTGCTTGACTTTTCTACAGAGTTTAAAAGATTTGGGGAACAATTGTTCCAAAGGTCACTCATTTCTGAATAATAAAGCTGGCTTAAGGTATCATGCCCAAGGAGCTCAGTCAAGGAAGGGACTTACAAGCTCAGTCTAGAGTCTCCTGAAAGGAGCATGAGGTGATTGACTGAGTCCCATTTTCTTGGCTCCACAACTTCTCTCCACTTGCCTGTGGAACAGTAAATAAGTATACCACGGTGGTGGGAAATTACCAATTATAAAAATTTGACTAGCCCTCCCTGCTGTTCCCTACCAGCATCCCCCACCCTGGAACTCAGTTCCAAAACTCCATGGTGATCTTGTGAGTGGTTGCCACCCACCTTTGCTGTATGCATGGCTTCCTAGTGTCTTTCAGAGGCCCTGAAACATCCAGACCCTCTATTCTATGAATGTGTTAGTCAGGGTTCTAACAGGAAACAGTTGACACACCCAACGAAAAGATCATTTGAGGAGGATTTATTTGCAGAGTTGGCAAGGGAGCCACAAAGGATAGTGTGGTAACTTGTAACTCTTAACAACCAAGTTGTTCCCACTCCTAGGCCTCAAGGGTCGAAGGGAGGCAATGTTTACTGGAATAAGGAAGAGGCTAGTGAGTCTTTGAGTTGCCACAGAATCTGCCACCTGGAAAAGGTGGTTGAGGGAGGCCCCCAACCTGAGACAAAACTGCAGAGAGGAAACCAGAGGCATAAATACTCAGTCCTCACTCTCCTGTCTCTCTGATCTTCTGCAGATGCTCTCCCTGGGTCAAACACAGTCTGGAAATGAGAGGGCATGGGAGGCTTGTTGATGTAGTCCAGACTTGCAGTGTCCTGGCAGAAAACAAGGAAGAGAAGGGCAGAGAGTACAGCTGAGGAGACAAAGCAAAGACATCTGACTAGTGTGCATTCATTGATGCATCCTGACTGTCCTCAGATCCTTGGAGACATCTGAGTGCATAAAATGCTTCTAAACCACTCATAATTTATACCTGGTAAAGAGATTTTTCATTCTTCAATGCTGACACTAGAGTGAATCATGTGGCTAATTCTTTAGCTCATTTGGATATATTTGTTTGCAAATTTCCCCACCTTCCCCGCAGATAGTTTACAGTTGGGAGTGGGTGAAGATGATGTGGTTTAAGATGTGAAACATGGCAGTCCCTGCCAAAATGGCAATGTAGTTCTCTAACTGACAGGCATCCCAGGGAACCGTGTCAGTTTCTTAGACGTACTGTGTCAGTTTCATTGACACTGCTAGGTTTGTGTGTTTTGTGTTGCTGAACTTTGTAATAATCATGCATAATTTGTGTATAACTCTATAATTTTAGATTTTACTCCCTCTCAATAACAGCACAAAAACATAATCAGATGCCTTACTTATCACTTTCTATGAAAGCTTAATAAATATGGAGGTAGAAACCCTCGTGTCCTTCAGCAACGTTGGAGAAACAAGAGCTCAGACTCTTTTTTGGTAACAAAGTTGAGTAAGGCAGACATCCAACTCTGTTTCCTTCACCTTCTGAACTATAGTAATACAATAACATCCCTGAGTGACCTCCTAGAAAACCCTACAGGTAATGGGCAAACGCTGCTGAGTTCATCTTCTGTGAGGATAAATATACTACCACAAAGGGACTGTTCCTTTTCTCCCCGCTGCAGAGGTTTAGAATTGCTAGGTAATGACATCAGCAAATGAAATCAACTAGTGTATCAAAAATTGGAGTTGGGGTAGGATTAAACTGGATAAAAAATGCGAAAATGTCACACTCTACGCATATAAACAGTCCTAAGGCATTCTCTGTAGGTAGAAGAGCCACAGAAGATGTCAGTCCTCATCTAGAAAACGATTATTAGTGTTATGGGACATTCAGATTCAGAATTTTGATGACAAATAAGTAATGTGTTAATTGTCATTTGTTCTTTAAGCACAAGTACGTTCAGCTCCAGCGTTGTCCTATCTAGCAGTAAGAAATGCCAATATTCTAGCTCCACATTTGCTATAAGGAGACAAGGAAGAGGTTGGTGGTCAGAAAATATACTCTCAATACAGACAGACAAGACAGGAATGCAAAATTAGCGTGAGTGGACTAAGTCAAGAAAAGGTATTTGGTACAGTGGATATGGATGAATGCTATGTACAGGAATGAGAAGTGGTGGTAGAAAATGTGTGTGTGTGTGTGTGTGTGTGTGTGTGTGTGTGTGTGTGTGTGCGCGCGCGCACGTGTCTTTGTATGCATTGTATAAAGAATAGGAGCTAATAGAGAGCCCTGAGAGGCACCTTATTTCCTTTCTTCTTCATTATTTCCTTATATTTCCTTCAAACAGGCAGCTCTCGTCCCACACTCTCCATGTAAAAGGAAATTGAGTAGAACAGGAAGATTAAAGATTTGTTTGTTTTTTAAAAAAAGGTTCAGGATGGCCATGTCCTTTCCTTCACAGGAGCCAAGGGAACATTTCTCAACACTTGCTTGCCCCTATGCCAACCACAAAGTCCTAAATCGAATTTTCCTCTGAATCCAATTTTTAAAGAAGAGCATATCCAACTGTTACTTAGAAAGTTCCATCAAGGTTCCAGCCTGAGGGGTGGCTGGTTCATAGACCTTTAACTTCTGAAGTCCTTTAAGACCTTGTAAGTAGGCCTTGAAGCAAGTGTGAAAACAGTTTTTTTTTTGTTTTGAGTTGGAGTCTCACTCTGTCGCCCAGACTGGAGTGCAGTGGCCGCTCCCGGCCACCGCAGCCTCGACCTGCTGGGCTCCGGCGATCCTTCCGCCTCAGCCCTCCAAGTAGCCGGAATTACAGGCATGCGCTACCACGCCGGGCTGATTTTTTAATTTATTGTAGAGATGAGGTCTCGCTGCCCAGGCGGGTCTTACAGGCTGAGCTAATTTGAAAAATAGATGCACGGCCGGGCTCGGTGGCTCTGCCTGTAATCCCGCGCTTTGGGAGGCTGAGGTGAGTGGATTGCCTGAGCCCGCGGGCTCGAGACCCGCCTGGGCAGCGAGACCTCATCTCTACAAGAAATCAAAGAATCAGCCGGGCGTGGTAGCGCGTGCTTGTAATTCTGGCTACTCGGAGGGCTGAGGCAGAAGGATCGCTGGAGCCCAGCGGGTTGAGGCTGCGGTGGCCGGGAGCGGGCACTGCACTCCAGTCTGGGCGACAGAATGAGACTCCAACTCAAAAAAAAAAAAAAAAAAAGAAAAAGAAAAATAGATGCAAATGACATTATTATTGTGTCGTTTGGAAGCTAAAAATGGATGGTGAATGTACACATGCATTGCTTCAAAAGATATAACATTTTAAATAAAAATTACACTTAAAATTGCTGCTTTGTATATGACATTGATAAATTCTGGCTCTTTCCTTTAACCTGAGTTAATCAGTCCAACGGTCTGAAACATTGAGATTCTTTAGCAAATAAACCATCCAGGGTGGAATAACTAGAACCATGTATAGAGTCTTTTACTACACATGGGGATCTTTCTGTTTCATGATCACTCTCCACTGATAGTAGAACTCTTAATATCACAGAGTATTCTTTACTGGCAACTAGGGAGAAAAAGTACTCAGTTTCCCAAAGAATTGTTACATACAAAATTGGGGAAGAAATAAAATGGTAGGTATGTGTTTGTATATATTATTTGTAATATTTGTATATATTATTTATAAAGTGGACTATAGTCCACATTCAGTTGTGAATGGACATTTTAAGATGATGCCTTAGTCTGTCGTCATAACAATGTACCCTATTCTGGGTGGCTTAGGCAACAGACATTTATTTCTCACAGATCTGGAGGCTGGGAAGTTTAAGACCAAGGTGCTGGCTGATTTGGTTCCAGTTGCAGAAAGCCATCTTCTTCTCATTATATCTTCATCTGGTAGAAAGATGGTGGAAAAGCTCTTGGGAAATCTCTTTTTTTTTGAGTTGGAGTCTCACTCCCTTGCCCAGGATGGAGTGCAGTGGTACACTCATGGCCACCCCAGCATTGATCTACTAGGCTCAGGCGATCCTTCCTCCTCAGCCTCCCAGTAGCCAGAACTACAGGCGTGCGCTACCACACCCAGCTAATCTTTAAAAATTTATTGTAGAGATGAGGTCTCACCAAGTTGCCAAGGCTGGTCTCGAACCCCTGGGCTCAAGCAATCCTCTCACCTCGGCATCCCAAAGTGCTGAGATTACAGGCTTGAGTCACCATGCCTGGCCTGGGAATCTCTTTTATGAGGGCAGTAGTTCCATTCATGAGGGCTTCACTCTCACGACTTAGTCACCTCCCATATGCTCCACCTCCTAAGGGAATTAGCGCTTCAACATATGAATTCAGGAGTTGGGGGAGAGGGGGCTCAAATACTCAGTCCACAGAAGATGGGAAATAAAAAGAAAGAAATGCAAACTAAGTTACTCTGTTTAATAACACCTTGTATATTATCACAAAAATTTTTTCTTTAGAAATTCGATGGCTTTTACTGATTAGGCTTTCTTAAATTATTTGGAACAGTTTCTAAAGTTAAGACAACAAATGAATGCCTTGGGCTGATCCAAAACTGGCATGTGGACAAGGTTAGAGGTAGGCATGCATTTATAAACATATAATCAGATAAGACGCAGATGATGTGTTTCCTTCATTTAAGGAGCACATTCCTAGGAGGAACTAGGGCACCACATCCCTTACGTACCTCAGAGAAACAGCTGTGACAATTAAAGCTGAGCTGGACAGAAATGCTTTTGGTGAGGAGTCAGAACCCAGAAATTTACCAGTCTCAGACTAAGGCTAGAGACCATAATCATTCCAGTACATGCCTTGGTTGGTTCCTTGTCCACAAGAATCATGGGCAATAAGATGGCCGAGAGTTATACAAGTGAATTTTTGAACACGTTCTTCTGAACTTTAGCTTCAGAAAAGTTGGTCCTACCCTCTGTTCATTCTAGAAAAATGAATCCTCAATAATTATTTGATAGAGTTCAGCAAAGCAGTCAGAAGTTTTGATAGGGAAGGGGAAGATGGATGCATTCATATTAAAAATCATGTAATGATAATATTTAGTTTATAGACGACTTGAGTGTTTCCATTTCTACCTTATTGTTTTGAAATGAATATTTAGCCCAGGAATTTCACAACATGATTATGTGAGCCTGCTTGAGGTTTTTCTCTCATAGGCTTGAAGCTCTTGGCAGAAGGTCTTTTGAAAACGTGCTCCTGGGAATAATTGAGAGATGTGCTTCAGGTACTTTTCATGTAAAGGTCCCAAAACTGTCTCAGGGTATGGTACTAGCCCTCAGACTTCCATATTGTATGACTCTGTGCCATTTTTATGGGCCTTCAGAAAAGTAAAGGAAGCTTGAACTGCAGTTATCAGAAAGTGGCCTTCCTGGTTTCTGCCGGCCACATCTTCTGAAGCTGGATCGTGGGTTGTCCAGAACCAGCCTCCTCTCATTCATTCCTCTGGGAGTTTTGGAATTGTTTGTAACTAAGTAATATGCTTTTCTTGGATAAGAAATCAACTAATTGCTTATTTTCCTTGGTGCTTTGCAAATCTGACTAATGTTGACTCAGGTAGAATATTATAAAGTTATTTATGCTGTGGGTGATAATTACTTGCAAATACATTTAGAGTTAAAGTGAAGCTTCAACAAGTTTATTCAATTCAATTATCTAGCCCCAGGTAATGACTTCTCCCCCTTCTTTTAAAAAATGTTATTAATTGTTTTTAGTTTACTGTTAATGAAGATGATTTCCTGAGTCTTACCTCTTCAGCTCATTACACAGATCATCAATGTGGAAAACAGAGACAAGAGTAATTTATATTTCCTTTTGGAATATAAATCTGTGGTGGCTTGAATCTTGCTGTTGCAATAATTTATATGTAGAATATATTGAATAAGACCAGGTTTTATAGTGAGGTAATTAAGGATAATCGTTTTTATCTCACGAAACTCGTTAGCTTCTTGTTGCTTACTTTAGATACTTTCAGTGAAGCTTTTTTAATACATATTTTTTATTTGAAAGTTGCAGGGTACAGTTAAGGGTTAGGTTCAGTGAAAATTTTAAAACGGGCAATTCTTTACTTAAAAAAACTAAAATTAAAAACAAAGAAAATGTCTGCAATTGGCGAATGAATTAATTAGTAATACTTAGTGCCAGTACATGCTAGCTACTATTAAACATGCTACAAATTACCTTCACTTATATGCACATCTTTATAACAAAATAAAAATTAAAAAAACTGACAAAAAGTCATTGTTGTGTAAAAAAAGGACTAACTGAAATGTGACATTTCATTGATTTAGTTTGGAAATACATTGACTCTCTGGTTTAAAAAAAAAATACAAACTTTAATCTTATCTTTTAAAATGCTACTAAGTAATTGACTTTTCTTGGAGTAATAGTAAATTATATTTTTCCACCCAAGATCTTGGCTTGTACCTCAAAATATTTAAAATTGAGCTTTGCCACCAGTCATAGTTTCCACAGGAAACTACCTCTGTGGTAAAAAAAAAAAACAAAACCTGCAACACACATTTTTTGCACAATACTACCCATCAATATTGATTTTCATTTTACTTTTTTTTCCCCTAACAGAGAACTTGAAATAGTATTTTCTTGGAAAAATTACTTGGGAATGTGAGTGAGCAATCAAACCTGTGGTATTTTTAAGTTTCATGAAACTTAAATTCACATGCATTAGACAGAAATCTTGAGGTATTTTAAGGTTAATGTTATGCCAGAGTCCATTAGTGTAAAACAAAAAGAAACTTGTAACTGAAATAAAAAAATATGGTGTGTGTATACGGGGTGGGGGGGGTGGAGGTTAAGGAAACAATTTTGGTGGGATAGAAAAAGACCTCACAGCTGTTAACTCTTTTCCTGGCCATGACAAACCATATATTCACCAAAAATGGCCAAAACACTATCTCCCATGTCACACACCCTTCTATAATGTGGTTTTGACACTCCTCCCATCATGAGGTGGATACCACATCTCTTCACTTTGAAACTAGGTATGCTTTAACGCTATTCAACTGATTCACTATGGCAACACTAATACTTGGCCTCCTGAGTTTCCCTATAAATAGTCTACTGCAATTGGTGAATGAATTTATTAGTAATATTTTTTTGCCAGTACATGCTAGCTACTATTAAACATGCTACAAATTACCTTTACTTATATCCACATCTTTATAATAAAAATAAAATTTAAAAAAAGTCATTGCTATGTGAAAAAAGGGACTAACTAAAATGTAGTATTTCACTGAGACTCTGAAGTCTCCATGCGTTTAGGAAGCCCAAGTTAGCCCACATGGAGGGCTGCGTGGAGAGGCTCTGAGACTTCATGAAGAAAGAAAGAAGTGCTCAGCCAGGTTCTGGCTGCTCCCCACTATTTCGGCTATATTTACTAACTGTAGCTTCTCCAGAAATTTCATGCCTGAACCACCCAGCAGAGCCCGTCCCAAATTCCTGACTTGCAGAAACTTGGAAAAGCAATGCAATGGTTGCTGCTGTTTTAAGCCAGTGTTTTTGGGAGACTGAGTATGCAGCAATAGTAGCTTGCACATCAACACACTGTCTCAGGATAACGTACCTGAATGGAGTGAGGAGGGAGGTAGAGGGGACGGAGGTTCACTTCTCCGTTTTCCCTATCTTACCATATTTCCTTAGGATTCTTCTGCCTCCTTTGTTCCATCTGCTCCTTTATTCCTCAACTCTGGCCTTCTTAAATGAGAAAGACCCTGCTCTACACTGGCTGGGACCCTCTTCTCCTAGCTTTAAGACCAAATGACAATATCTCTGTAATCCTCCATGAGGCCTCAAGTTTCAAACTAGCTAAGAGAACCAGTTAAAGAATGCCTGTTTTGTCAAGCAGCAGGGGCAACTCTACACAACTTCCTTGAGAAAGGAGCAACCTTTGCCTCAAGAGGCTCATAGTCCCAGTAAGAGGAATAGATGTGTAAATCAATAGTTGCCTTGAGAGGAAGTACTAGAAGGGGGTATATACAAGTACTGTGGGAACATGGTACAAGAGTTGAGTACAAGATAGCTTGACTGTATTCTATCTGGCCTACGCAGGTGGCCAAGTACTCTCTCTCCTCCTCCTCCTCAGACCACAAATTGCTTGTTCCCAAGTGTGGAAAGCCTCTTTACAATCTTTAATAAATTTCAGAAATCTAATATAATCTTATTCTCAAGCAATTTTGGGCAAATGATGATCAAACATATATTTGGTGCAACAAATACTCAGTCTTTTCTCAGATAACATTAACTCATTTCTGAAAATTTTTAATCTTCTCTCTCCCCACAGAGCAGTCCTAGCTCCTGGTTCAAGCAACAACAACAAAAAAACGATTGTTGAACTGAATCAATCTTAGGAGTAACTAGTACATTTACAGAGTTTCATGATCCCTTAACCATTAAAGACAAGAATATGATTATAAAAATAATTTTAGAGCTCTCACAACTTCGTTTATATGCAAAGGAAAGGCAGCATATGTGATTAATGATGATGGAGGAATGGGAGAGAATGTGTTTTGAAAATTAAAATAGATTCCAAATTTTGGGGCTAAGAAAGTTAAATACAAATCAGACCTTTTCGTGCTAAACTTTGTTTGCACTGGGTAAAGTGCAACTTCCTGTTTTGAAAATTAAGTTTTAATAGGTTCATAAGGTCTCTTGGGGACTCACTCATCTCCTACCAACATAATATTTGAACCATTTTAAATGTAAATTAGAGAAAATATGGATTGGATTTCATTTGTAACACAACTTAAATAAGAGAAAGAAAAAACAGATTTGGAAGTTACTGCAACCATTTGAGAGCTCCAGTTTCTGGTCAATTTCCATTTCCATCTACTAACAGAATGCCCGCCAGGCCCAGCAGCTGAGGCTTCATTCCTCTGTCGGGACAATGGGCATGGGTTTGGCCTCACTGTAAACAGACACCAAGTTGTGACTCACCTTCCTTAATTCAGATTTATTGGGGAGATGGTTTCTATGAAATAGTGAAAGTGTCAAAACAGAATAATCGGAATGACAATTCTATTTCTTTTGAGTGCAATTAAGAATACTGACATACCTAACAAACAAATTTTTTGTACAGTGTTCTCACACTTAAGAGTGCATCAGAATCCCCTGAAAAGCTTATTAAAACACGGATCGTTGAGCCCTACTCTCAGAGTGTGTGATTCTGTAGGTCAGAGGTGGGGCCTGAAAATTAGCATTTCTGATTGTTGATGAGGATGTTGCTGATCTGAGGACCACACTGAGAACCACTGTCCTGGTGGGTAGACACACTTATGGGCCTTCTTTGAAGAGCAGGAAAGCTGCATACTTTGTATTCATGTATTCACTGATTGATTCCACAAACTGAGCACATAGCTACTTTATACTCACCTAATGGGTTGAATATGATTGGTTTACAACAAATGTGCCAAAATTTCTTAAAACAATTATTTTGGCTTATTCAAGATGCAAATGCTTTCACCCATTCTTGTTTACACTTCAGTTTTTTCTTTCTTTTTTTTTTTAATAGCATATTCTTTCTTCAAAGAAAGTGTAGGGGTAAATGTCAACTAGGCCTACATTAAATCATTTTGCATTAATGGATTCCAAATCAATCAGACCTTACTGCATTTAATGCAGCAGTTTTGGATGTTTGAATTTAATTATCTGATGTGGAAGCACTTTGCTAGTGCTAAATTCTGCTAGTTAAATAATTTTCTCATCAATTCTTGTTTCCACTCTTAGATGTTCTGTATTAAAATGCAACTGAGGGTCAGTTATGCAAGAGATTGGCTTCAAACTAAGAAAAGGCAATGTTGGATTCCCTACTCTAACAAAAGTAAACTTCTGTGAACATGGAGATAGCACATCAATTCTCATTAAATACTGACTACAGAGAATAACATAAAATTATAAGGATGAAAAGATTATTCTCAGATCTGTATATTTTCAATCAATCTGATACTCTAGAAAGATCTCATCATTTTTTCCTATGTTCAGTCCTTAAACACAAGCCTATAAAGCCATTGGCTGCCTCTCTCCTTGTGAAAAAAATCTCATATTTAATACTGATGCTTTGAGAATTCTTCAGCAATTGTGGTTCATGTAAAGTGGAAAATGTGACAAGGCAGCAGGGAGTAGTGAAAAGAGCATTGGGTATGGGATCAGAAAGTCTAGGTTTGATTTGCACCTCTGCAAGTAGCCTTTACTGACCTCTAACTTTTCACTTCATCATTTTTAAAAGTAGGAAAAAAAAAAAATAGCAATCATAAGGGGTTCTTGTGAAGTTTGGAAAAATATTTAAACAAAACCTACAGTGAATCATGAAAATGCTAATACATGTTATAATTATTTATAGTATTAAGTTCCATTACATGTGTTGGATCTTCTCAATGAACATGATGTTTCTATAATTTTTTGTTGATATTTTTGAACTGTAAATTGCTATCCAATGTATTCAGATAGGTTCTCTTGGTTTCATTTTCAATAGCTACTATTTGAACATGAAACAAGGTAAATCTCACGTGGCCTACACCCAGAAAGAATATCTTCACATAACCTCAATAGTACCATACTTTATGGGATGTGTCATCCCAGGTTATATTCAAATAGACCTCAGAGAAGGTAACAAGTCACATCTATTGGTACACTTTAAACTAAAATGAAAACTGATGTTATCTATTGACAGGGACCTTCATCCATATGTATTAGTCAGCTCAGACTGCCAAAATAAAAAAGCCACAGACTAGGTGGCTTAAATAACGGACATTTAACTTCTCACAGTTCTGGAGGCTGGAAGTCTGAGATCAAGGTATTTATAGGTTTGGTTTCTTCTGAGGTCTCTCTCCTCAGCTTGAAGATGTCACCTTCTCTCTGTGTCCTCACATGGTCATTCCTCTATACATGTTTGTTTCCCAATCTTCTCCTCTTATAAAAATACTAGTCCTATTGGATTTGGGCCCACCATAATGACTTCGTCTTAATTACCTCTTTACAGAACCTATCTCCAAATACAGTCACTTTCTGAGGTACTAGGGGTTAGAACTTGAACATATAAATCACAGTAGGGAACACAGTTCAACCCATGGCACTATATATATGTTCAATGTTTCTTATTCATCTTAATGGGATGGAGATTGAAATATCTTTATGTGCATCCTAACTTAAATAAAGATAGTGTTTTCCCATGTGTTCTAGAAGTGGTTTTGACCACCAGAGGGCTCCTGTATTTATGCAATGAAACAATTAAAACATGTCCAAAATTAAATACACAGTTGATTATGAAAGTTAAACACTCGATATCTGTGTATCCTCAGTGAGTCAATCCATAAGCATCTATTAATTAACCTGATGACGATGGTGATGATCATGTAATAGCCCAGGTTTCTTTGCCCCATCCCTGGATCTCCAAAGGAAAACAATCGGAAATGCTTCACTTTTGATTTTCTTTTTAAAGCAATTGATGCTACATTTCCAGTGGCAGCTTCCATCAGTTATGAAAGTAGTGAATGACTGAGGAAATGTAACTTCAACAGTGGCTATGTATTTCATTCACAAGACGATCTCTGCCTAAGTTGAGATAGGCTTCAATAATGCCTCTTATCCCATTTTCATGGTGTTTAAGTTTTGGCTTCCAAGGACTTCAGACAGAATACACAGACAGGGTGGCATATCATACAGCAAAATGAGCCACAGGTCGTTTATGCCAGAAGTCTGAGAAGAAAAAAAAAATCAAATGAAAACAAGTGTGTTGGGCCAAATAATAAGAAATAAACAGAATTGAAGTAAAGTCATAAACCAAGCCAGAAAAGAAACAGAAACCTCATAAGAAAACACACTTAAGGAAATCAACAAAATGCGCAGCCAAAGGAACATCAGGAAGGTTGTTCCCAGATGACCATTTCTCCTGGGCAGTCTCCCCTTGGGAATGGAAACTCTTTAGCAGGCAGCCAGACTTGACAGCTTGGGCCCAGAACAGGGCACAGCCCATGGAATAATCTAGGTCTTGTTGACCTTCAGCAGCTTTTATTTTTTAAAATTTATTTTTATTTTATTTTATTTTATTTCTATTATGGAGATGTGGGGTGAATGTGAGGGTTAACTATACAAGTTGCTTGCAGGGGAAGTGTGGACTTCTAACTGGCCCTCACTCCCCCTGGCAGTGGACCAGGTACCCTTTGTGTTGTCATGTGCCTTCCACCTTCTTCTCGTTCTCCCTCCCCTAGCAATTCCCATGGACTGCTGATCCCTCCCTTGTGCTAATGTGATTAGTTTTCAGGGCCCACTTATGAGTGAGAACATGTGGTATTCAGTTTGTTTCTGTGATCATTCACTTAGTATGACGGTCTCCAACTCCATCCAATTTGCTGTGAAGTCCATGATTTTGTTCTTTACGGCTGTGTAATACTTCATCATGTATCTGTACCACATTTTATTTATCCAGTCCACTTTCAATGAGCAGCTGAATTGGCTCCATGTTTTTGCTGTTGTGCATAGTGCTGCAATTCACATGCGTGTGCAGGTGTGTTGTTGGAGGAGTGATTCATGTTCCTCCAGGTATATTCCCAGGAGAGGGATTGCTGGATTGCATGGAAGATTGGTTTTTAGTTCTTTTAGGAATCACCACACTGTTTTCTATAGAGGTTGAACTAGCTAGCTCTCCCACAAACAGTGTAGAAGCGTTAAAAGCTAAGATAGACAAGAGGGACTTCATCAAACTGAAAAGCTTTTGCACAGCAGAAGAAACTATCAAGAGAGTAAAGCGACAACTCACTGAATGGGAAAAAAATACTTGGAAATTATACATCTAACAGAGGCCTAACATCTAGGATCTACAAGGAACTCAAACAAAGTGAAAAGGAAAAAAGCAACCCCATTAAAAGTCAGCAGCTTTTAGTGAGCAGAGGTGAAGTGATTTTTTTTCCCCTCAAAGCCCAGCTCTTCCTGAAGAGGGCTAAGTCCTGAGGTTCCAAAGTGAAGGGCTAGGGAAATAGGGTATAAAGTGGAGGAATAAGAAACCTCCCCGCTTCCCAGAGAAAACAAGATACTGAGGAGAGAAAACAGCTTGTGGCAAAGACCATGAACTTTGTAGTTCCACAAGGCTGGGTCTGAATTATTCCTCCTCATTCATCCTGTGACCTGGAGAGATTCAATTCCCTGCTCTGTATCTCACTTTTCTCATCTGTGAGAGGGGGAATGATAACAGCACTTATCTAACAGGGTTATAGTGGAAATAAATGAGATAATGTATGTAAAATGCTTAGAATCATGCTCAGAATGATATCTGTTGTGATGATAGTGGTCGGTGGGGGAGCAGGAAAAGTATAAGGAGTTAACCAGAAATAGCAGATATACTATAAAGCAATGGAACAGTGGTGGCTTGCCCAGGAATCTCTGCCCTCACGAACATTTTAGTAGCAGTATTCTTATTGGAAGTTTCTTCCGAGTTCTACATCTCACTGAAAACTAAGTCCTCTGGGACCTTCCCAAGAACCAATTTGCCATTCCCAGATGCGCTCGGAATCGTCTGGAACAAGTTCCCCACACAAAGATCAGGTGTGGCATGGGTTTCTCTGTGCCTGAACCCAAAGATCCTGGTATCTCTGGAATTTCCTGGGTATCAGAAGTTGGGCCCAGGGAACCAGTCACCCAGCGTGGCTGGCTGCAAAACAGATATATGCACCAAACAGAGAACGGAAAACAACCACCACTCCTGTGGGGTTTCCATGAGCTTATCTGAACCTTCACCGTTTCTAATGGCTGAATCAACACAGAGCACATGGATATGGGAAAAATAAAGATAAAGTAAAGAAAATAAATATTCACTCTGCCTTAATCTCAGTCAATTCCCAGAGGGTCTATTTGCATATCTATCTGTCTCAATTGTCTAGGTTCCCTCAAACTGGGTGACTCCACCATTGGTGGAATATCAGAGGCTTTTTCCATCACGTTTTTTTCTTCCTTTCCTTTTATAGTAACATGGCTGCTATCTTAGCTAAGTTTAGTCTATTCTCTGTCAAGTAGGAATATTACAGCAGTGTATATGGACAGTTTGGAGTCCAGTTTTTTAAAGTTCCACATTGAAGATCCACTTTTTTTTTTACAGGTTGCTGGACGACCAAAAATTATTTCATAATGTACACTATGGGTCATTTATCTTCCAACTATAGCATCCTGAGCAGCCCTTTATGATATAATTGTTAGATAAGTGAATTTTTTCCTTGATGCTATTATTCCTTCTTTTTAGTTGTTCTCTATTCCCTGTCCAATGCTTTCCCCTTTCTCAGGGCCCTTACGCAGATGCCCCACACTTATACACTCAGCTCAGCCAGCCTTTCTCTCCCTAACCTTTCTCTACACTCAAAAACGTAGGTGGATCCTGAGTACCAGCCTCTCAATTCTGTGGAGGAATATAAGGGTCAATTTATCCAGCTAATGCAGACCTAATCGGGCCTCATATTCCTCCACAAATTCCAGGAGGTATCTTGTTTGCAAGATGACAACTAGCTAACCAATTCGATTAATGGATTACTGCTAATATGTGAATGTCCATAATGAGTATATGTATCATTTCTCTTGGGAAATATATTTCCATTTTAACAGGAGCTTTATGAGGTCTTAATATCTTACGTTAACCCAAAGGAAGGAAGAGATATATTTATGTCCATTTGGGGTACTGACTGTTGCCTTTATGATGCTGATTGTCTACAACCATCAAACATCTAATATGTCTTGAAAAAACATCTGTTAAATCTTTGGATTGGGAAAGTGCACTTGGACGGCATCAGTGGTATCTTGGCTATTCTTCAAAAATATTCCAGGAGCTTCTGTCTTTTCAGGTTTGAACTATTTTATCTATTCTGTCAGTTACTTGTGAGGTTGCTGCTATAAGGGTGGCCTTGACGATATTAACAGATTCACCATTAGATTTGAGAAATTTAGTTCTGCCTCTGTCATCACCTAGCTTTGTGGTCCTGGGAGAGTCCCTTAACTTCCCCGGGCCTCAATTTCTTCCTCTTATAATTAGGAGAATTAGACTAAATAATCTTCAACATCCTAATAAGCTTGAGAGTTCTATAATTGTAAAATCCATTGGTGAAGCCTGCTAGGGTGTTGACTGTCTAAGTGTTGAACAGTGACATATTCTCAGAGGGGTTACTTTAGGGCATTTTGGTAATATCTCACTGGGGACATTGTTTTTTGTCTGTAGATGGCTATCTTGCCACAGAGGGCTCTTTTGCATTGCTCCAAGTGCTGAGTTACAAACCCATAAACAGTGTCTTAATAGTTTTATCCTTACAAGAACCGTTGGATGGGCAGTGAGTTATTTCTTCTCCATATTGTCAGTGTACTTTATTTTAGTTTCACTTGATTCCGATCTGAAGTTTTCAGTTAGGGTATTTATCTCTATACTCATTTTGGTCAGCAATTGAGTCTGTCCAGTTTCTAAAGTCACAGTGTTGAACAACTGCATGGGATACACTTAAACTTTTTCAAACTTGATGCGTCCACTTTACTTTTCTTACCCCTCAAACTCCGAAGACAGTCTCCTGGCAATTCTTTTTTTTTTTTTTTAGTTGGAGTCACTCTGCCACCCAGGCTGGAGTGCAGTGGCACGCTCACAGCCACCCCAGCGTCGACCGGTTGGGCTCTGGCGATACTTCCGCCTTAGTCTTCCAAGTAGCTGGAACTACAGGCACACGCTACCACACCTGGCTAATTTGTTATTTTTTTTGTAGATATGAGGTCTCACCAAGTTGCCCGGGCTGCTCTGAAATCCGCAGGATCAGGCAATTCACTCACTTCAGCCTCCCTAAGTGCTGGGATTACAGGCTGAGCCACTGAGCCCAGCCGTCTCCTGGCAATTCTAATCATCATGTTATCTCCCA
Organism: Carlito syrichta; assembly: GCF_000164805.1. Taxonomy (NCBI): domain Eukaryota; kingdom Metazoa; phylum Chordata; class Mammalia; order Primates; family Tarsiidae; genus Carlito; species Carlito syrichta. The sequence continues at coordinate 144,770 of NW_007195753.1, read as the reverse complement.
ATGTGGATTAGTGTCGATTGGCGTGATTTAAAGTAATTATTTTCTTCAGCCATCCCACTCCTGGGTATATATCCAAAAGAATTTAAAGCAGGGTCTCCGAGAGATATTTGCCCATCCATGTTCATAGCAGCAGTAGTCACAATAGCCAAGGGGTGGAAGCAACCCAAGTGTCTATCAACAGATGAAGGATAAACAAAATGTGGTAATATGTACAATGGAATATTATTCAGCCTTAAAAAGGAAGGGAATTCTGACACAAACAACATGGATGCACCTTGAAGACATTGTGCCAAATGCAAGAACCCAGTCACAAAAAGACAAATACAGTTTGATTCCACTTATAAAATGTATCTACAGTAGTCAAAGTCATAGAAACAGAAAGAATGGTAATAGTCAGGGACTGGTGGAAGGGGAAAATGAGAGTTGTTTAATGAGTGTAGAGTTTCCATTTTGCAAGACGGAAAAGTTCTGGAGATTGCTTGTACAACAATGTGAATACACTTAACACAACTGAACTGTACTCTTAATAATTAGGAAGATAAATTTTATGTTACATGTTTTTCTCGCAATTAAAAATAAAATAAATGTAAAAAAATAATTGTTTTTTGCCATTACCTCAATTTCAACAATTCTACCACCAGGGCTTACTAGGTTGCTGTTTAGGCAAACCACTAAGAGCTGTGTCTGGTCACCTTGCTCTCTCTGTAGCGTATTTATGATAGGCCTCTCGGGTAATATATCCTGAATGTCAAGTTGAGCTCATAAGTTTGGTGTTAAGTCTCAGCTGCACAAATCTTGTATTTCCTCCTGTTTACCTCAAGGGAATGCAATTTTGTGTATAAGGCATATCCCAGGAGTGCTATAGATATTGTCTTGCAACCTTAGGCGTCATCTTAGGGAGCTAAGCAAGTAACACTTCTACTGGAAACATAGACATAGCAATCATCCAAAGACTTAAAGGATGGCACACGTCTCGAGCTCTGTTTCATTTGCTTTTTTCACACATGTATGATGCTCAACAAATGTTGAAGTATAAAAGAAATATCCCCCAAGGCTGGCTTCAAGATCGTGGGATCTGTGTAGTCATAAAGGGGCCACCCTCAGAAGGGCCCTGCTCTTTGATTTTATGCCCTGCTGTCATTGTCTTGAAATGCTTAGTAATTTTATCTTTGAACTTGTGTTGGACAATGGAGCACACGCGTGAGTAGAGGAGATGTGAGTGATGTGTTTGTCTGTTGTTCCTTGCCACCCATTAGCGTATAGAGTTCGTGATGCCCCGAGCATAGAATTCCAGTGAACCCTCGATGTGTGTGAATTCAGTGAGGCTCACTCCAAGGGTGTTATATCCAGAACTGAGTAGGCAGAGGAGTTGGCAACTCGGAGAGGCCATACTTTCCATTTGAACCAGACTTGCATCAATTTCAGATTTCAGGCAATGCTGTCTAAGAAACATGGAGGACCAAGGAATCCTATCATATTCTTTCTTACTTGTGTTACTTCCATGGGTTAGCCAATTATTTACACTGAAAATGTTGAAATCAAAGGAAAGAAATAGGACAACACGGAGTTTTCTTTTCACTCCCTCCTTTCCTATCAGTAAGTTGAAGATGGAATGTTGATAGAATATGTGCATATGAAGAAGTGAAAGAAAAACTGTTGAGTTAGTTTTGTGCAGCATTTCCACTTTTTTGGTAAGAATAAAATACACATAAATGTATGAGCTATGAAATCCAAATTGTGTCATTTTGGTGTTTCCACATATGGATCAAATAGATGCTCTTATATTTGCATTTATAACTGGCTTCGTGCAATATAAGGATGAATAGTAAATTCATGCTAATAATTTAAAAAAAATTTTTTTAAACTTAGAATGGCATTAAATAACAAATGAAAAACACCATGACAAGTCAAGAAAGAAACTACAGAATAAAGGAAAAAAAGCCTTATATTTGAGTATCATTAATGGTAACTTTCCCCCTGCTTTTTGAACAAGAGACCTTGCGTTTTCATTTTGCACTGGGTCCTCAAATTATGTAGCTGGCCTGATGTCTCCTATAGCATTTGGCTGGTGTGATTTTCAAGGAAGTGGGAAGAATTGTAAAAGGGCCTCTGTATTCAAGGGGCCTTGAAATTAAATTCATTTCTCTGGTTCCAAGGGCTAAAAAAACCTCAAGACACAGTCTTGGCAAGTTTGTTTTTTGTTTTTGCTCCTCACCCTTACTGGATGCATGGTCATGCCAGAGGGATTTGAATGAGCCTGTCACATCCAAAAGGTTGCATGACCATCGATTTGCTTCTATAATGTTAACCAATGGCACCTGTGCTAATAGTTACATGTGAAATTAAGTCAGGAACAGATGGAGTTCTAAGGCCAACTGTTGCCAGTCATGAAAAACCTGCCCTCCTTAAATAGCCTCTGGTGTAATTGTCTGCCCACACTCTGCCCACTTTTCAGGTTTAAATACAAGGCGACATTTGGTATGCATTTCCTGTAATAAAGAAGCATGTGATGATTATCCCCAAGATGTTATTTTAAAGGCTATTGTTAACTGCGGTCTGTCTTTGGTTTCTCAGTTAAGGAAAAAGCAACTTGACTCAAAGCATCACTTGATTCAAGTTGGGCAACCATAGCAGAACAAGCTATTGTGATCAAATTCCCTAAAGGAAAATGAGTGGGGACAAATTCACCCCACACTTTGCAGACACTGAGGTATGGCATGACTTGGTGACTTGTGGGAGTGATAAAATCTTATAATGTTTTGTAAAACACTGGAAATGCGACTGACATGTGAGGTTATCTGTTTTAATAACAATTGTAAATACCTATTTATTACATAGTCATTTGAATATATCACCTCTTGGATAGGCGGGTTTTCTTGTTTCTTTTAGTTTCTACTTTTATGATTAAAAATCAATCATGTTGAAAGGTCATGGATTATTTTTCTCTCAATATGGAAGATGGGGAAATACAGTGTAGATTGAGGCTGTTAATTAAAAAAGCAAGACACATGTGCATTTAAATTGGGAAGGAGTTTGTGATAGAAAAATAAACTATTGTCATAAAGTCAGAACATGATTGAGTTGGATTCATGCTCAGATATTCTGTCTTGTGCCTAGTGTTAGTCTCAAGAGATTGGCACCAAAGTAAGCAACAGGGATGAGTCAAGTTAGAGGCTGGTACTCCCCAGAGAATGCAAAGAAATGCCCTGAGGTCTCATGCCCAAGTCAGGAGTAAGAGATTATTAGTAAGGTAGTCTCTAATAGGTTAAAAAAAAGACTTGGGCTCAGTTGAATTTCCTGGAAGTTTCCTGGTATGTTTGAGTCTACAAACATGATTAGGACTCATTTACTTAGTCCTGGAGTGACATTCCCAGATAAGTGGCTTTGAAATTTAGGGCGGTTTATTTAAGAAGGCATCTGGCCAAGGTTTAGAGTAAGGCAGGGTCTCTTTAAATCTACAGAATTAAGCCGGGCTCAGTGGCTCAGCCTGTAATCCCGCGCCTTTGGGAGGCTGAGGTGAGTGGATTGCCTGAGCCCACGGGTTCGAGACCCGCCTGGGCAGCAAGACCTCATCTCTACAATAAATAAAAAATCTCAGCCGGGCGTGGTAGCACATGCCTGTAATTCCGGCTACTTGGAAGGCTGAGGCAGAAGGATCACTGGAGCCCTGCAGGTTGAGGCTGCGGTGGCCGGGAGCGGCCACTGCACTCCAGTCTGGGTGACAGAGTGAGACTCCAACTCAAAAAAAAAAAAAAAAATCTACAGAATTATATCTATAAATCTATAAAATTCAGTCAATGTGCATGATCAGTGTTAGGTTGAACCATATTAAAATGCTGATGGAGATTTCATATGGTTTTACCTAATACTGAAATAGTATACTTGCTATTTTCATAAAAAGATACCTTTCTTTATGCTAAAACAGAAAGTGTATTTTGACTGTACTCTTTCTGCTCTCTCTGGGTTAGTTGTGCATGGGATCAAATGAATGAGTTTTCGTCTATAGTCTTACTCAAGTCTCATATGTACCATCCTTTCAAGTAATTCTGGTGTATAGTGATCAGTTGTAGGACATGTTGCGAATACTTTATTATTAAGAATTGCTAAAGTCCTGACAGTTGTAGATTTTTTTAACTCATTAAAAATAATCCAGTACAGAATCGAGGTTATGCCTGTAATGACACTCTTAACCAATTGCACAACAATAAGTTTCCTTGAATGGGGAGAAAAGGTTACCCTGGGAGTGATGCCCATAAAAGAGCATCACAAATGTGACCCTTGTATGACAACTTGTATGACAGAAAAATGTTGCAAACAAATACTCTAAAAGAGCAGTATTCACTTAATAGCAACTCTCTATGTTGGGTATAATGCTTAGAAAGTTGCTTCTCAAGTTTTTGGACCTCAAAAGAAAATTTGAGAACTGATATCAGTTCAAAAATGGCCATTAGAAACACAACTTCCATCTATTACTACTATTATTTAAAAAGAGGAGAGACGTTTTGACATTTAAAAAGTGACTGTAGCTGTGGGGAAAGCTTATTGCATTGTCTTTGGTTTTCCCATTTTGTTTCAGATTGGAGGAAAAATATTAAAGGTTGGCTCAGGTCCGTGGGCCAGTGGCCCAAGAGATATTAATTAGCATTTATAGGACTAACAATTACCATAAACTATCAAGCATTTACTTATTCTAAGAGTTATGGTTAGAATTTATATACCATATAGATTTATATACCTTATTTCTGATCTTCAAGTTAGGTATTATTATCTTCATTTTATAGATGAGGAAACATGCTCAAAGAGATCAGGTAACTCTTTCAAACCTGTACTTACAAAGTAATGGCAAAGTCCTACAAACTATAGAATTTTTAAACTATGTAGTTGGTAAAATGAATAAGGCATTCAAATGTAATTTCCAAAGGTTAGATTTTAAAGTGTTTTTAAGCTGGAATTTGTGTAGTCAGTCACCTTTATGAAACTTTACAAGGTCCCAGATAAAATTTTAGATTGGTGCATGTGAGTCAGAGAAGCCCTAATCCTGAGGGGAGACCTGGGGAAAGAGTTTTGTCTTAGATTGAGGTCCCCAAAAGTAGACCCTGACATAGAGATTTGTGTGCAAGAAATTTTTTCAGGACATATTTTTGGAAGAAGTCAATAAGGAAGTGAAGGAAGTAGGGCAGTGCAAGAGAAGTCAACTGAGATGGGTTCTAAGGTAAAGGCCCATGGAGGGTAGCTCTGGAAGGTATGTAACACCCCAGAGAAAGGGAGCCAGATTTTCAGCCTGACAGGTCAATATATGGCCAGTCACACAGAATGAGGGATGTAAAGTCCTAGACACTTCCAGATGTCTACATGTTTGGCCAAGGCCCTTCAGTAGCTGAAGGGAAGTCTTGTGAATAGTCCTAACTGGAGGCCACTGTGGGCAAAAGCATGCCATAGCCAGGAGATGGGCACATGGCAATGATAAAACGGGATTTAGAGGATCAGAGCAGTTGACGTACAGTGTCTATGACATGTCTGGATTCATAAACACACCAGAAAGAAAAAGGGCAAGAGCACAGCTCGGGGGAGTGTTCTCCAATGCCCAGGATGCCACAGAACTGTGTCAGTCACAGAAAAACAAGTTTCTTCAGTAAACCATTTCATCTCTTTGTTATCTCCTTAATCCAAGCTACTGCCATCTCTTACCTGTGTCACTGCAGCAAGCCTCATACTAGCTGCCCAGTATCTACTCTTGCTCCCCTATATTCATTCTCTATACAGTGGCTATGGTGATTTGTACAAATACAGTGGCGCTGCCTGGGGATGAAAGGAAGTTGAATTGAAGACACGATAATTACCTTGTAATCATCATTAGCTCCCTCACCACCCCCCATTCTTTGGTTGGCACAATGGATATTTTCTTAATTTTATGCAGTGGCTTATGCAGCTTTGTTCCACTTCCCATCTCTCCCTCCTCACTAACCTCTCCCAAGCTCCCCATCCCAAAGAAATCCTTCTCAATATTTTACCACCTTCAAGCTTCTTCCATGCTAAAAATCTGGAACCATCAATGTTAATATGCAAATTCAGTCATGTGATTGCCTTACTTAAAACCCTTCAAGACCTCTCATCACATTTGGAATAGAATCCTTCCCATGACTCATGAGCCCTACGTCAGATGGCTTCTCTTTCTCCAAATGGCCAAAACTATCATCCCCTTTTTCCAATTTGGTTTCGCCTCAAATGACCCCTCCTCAGTGAAGTGGTTCTCTGTAATCCTCTGACCACCACTCCTGTCCAGTCCCTTTCTAGCATGTTACATTGTTTGATATCCTTCACAGACTGCTATGGTTTGAATGTGGCCCCCTAAAGTTCATGTGTTGGAAACTTAACTGCCGTTGTAACAGCATTAAAAGGTGAGACCTCTAAGAGTTGATTAGGCCACGGGCACTTCACCCCACATGAAGGCATTAATGCTGTTACCGTAGGAGTAGGTTAGTTATCACGAAAGTAGGTTCCTGATAAAAGGATACGTTTGGACCCATTCCTCTCTCTGTCTCTCACTCTTGCTTGCCTTTCCACCAAGGAATAGTGCAGTAAGGAGGCCCTTACAAGTAGCCAGCACCATGCTTTTGGATGTCCAACTTCCAGAACTGTGAGCCAAATTAACTTCTATTCTATTCTTTATAAATTTCCCAGTCTGTGATATTCTGTTACAGCAGAAACTGAACTAAGACAGACCTCAATGCTATCTTGTACATTAATTTATTGGCTTATGTTCTGCCCCCCCCACCCCCCGTTAGAGTGTAAGGTATAGGAGGCCTCGCCTGCACAGGCTACCCCAGTGTAGCTCTCTAACAGTGCCTGGAGCAGCCAAAAATAGCTGCTCACTAAATACTTGCTAGATTTGAAGTCAGCCTACCAAAGAAGCAATTTATTTATATGCCTGGGCAAAGACTTCACAAACTTTATAATATAATCTGTGAGAAATCATTTTTGTCACAAAGTTTTAGATGCAGTATATAAAGAAAGATGAATTATTCTCAGAAGTCTCCTAAAAGAGGTGGCTGGACATGACTGGATTCTCTGTTTTCTATATACTCTACTGGTCTGAGCCCACCTAGAGAATAGTGTTTATTTCCAATGACCACACTTTGTAAAGAAAAGGAGTCCATGGTCATGTGGCTGAGTGTATTTAGCCAATTGGCTACCGCATCTGTGGGATTTACCACTGAATTCATGCTGTGCAATGATAGCACAGCAAGGGTGTTAGAGCTGCCATTTGGGCCCAACATGGACCTCCTTTATGGGTGATCTTTATTCTAGTACTTTCCACCTGCTGAGACTTTCTCAGAGCTATACTATAGTCTGAGGTTCCTTCTGCCCAATCTTCCTTCCTTTTCTCTCTCCCTTTCCAGGTGTAAAACCTGCATCTTAGCCTAAGCCTCTCCCCATCTACTCCTGTTCCCCTTTCCTTTCTCCTTCACATGAATTTATCTCAATAAATCTCTTCCTGCACATTGAATCTTACCTTAGCATCTGGTTCCTGAAGGACTCAAATTGACATAAAAAATGTCTCTCTTATCTAAAGAACATATTGATACTAAGTATGGAATCATCTGTAGAGTTGAAAATATCCATTCACTTTTGTTTCTAGGTCAGTGAAAGTAAACCAATATTAACATCTTTGAAAATTGTGCATCCTGAAACCCGTCTTATCCCTCCTATCTAAGATCCCAATACAGTAGAATTGTTCTAAATTAACTTGATGGGGATTGATGGTTATTTGACTTATAGAAAAAGTCGCTTCAATCTGGGAATCATAGAAATGATTCATACATTTCTGAAACATTTAATTTTAACTCAAAATATGTAAATTTGCATTAATCTCCCAATCTTTTGATGAAGGGCCAAGGCTTTTTTTTTTTTAAGTATCTTTTACTTGAGTATATCTTGCAGATGAAACAAAGAGCATTGGTTAATCTGGGCAGTTTGTAAAGGAGTCAATGGTCAAGAGGGTGTCCACTACATGATGCTTGATATAAAATGCTTTAAATGATTCATGATATCAATTCTGCAGTTCCTTTGGCTCTCCAAGTTGCTTCCATCAGTGGATAGCAATAATTGATATTAACTCTCTAGCAATGTAACATTCTTCTACACTTGGTCTTATCATTTGCTTTGGCTCATGGATTCTGCTGAAAATGTGATGTTATAAAGCTCTCTTATCAGAAAGATTTACACTCACAGGCATGTACACATACAAAATTGTAGGTGAGTTTAAAAAATTTTTGAATCTCATTTGTAGAATCCTTATTCATAAACCCCGTGTTACATTGTTAAAACATGCAGAGTAAAATGTAAATAGGTGGTACACTGGCTTGTCATTTTCTAACCAAGAAAATAAAGTAAAGCGTGGTTTATATTTGTGGGATAAGATTGATTGATCATAAATGCCACTGTCTGGTTCTTGGGAAAAGAAACACTCACAAAGACATACCCACATTCATACTCACATTTGCTATGTTCCCTTCAGAGAATGGCAAGAATCATGTCAGTCTGATTCATCTTTCAGGAAGGAAGAGGGAAGTGCAGTGTAAAACCACAATCCGGGCCACAGAAAGGACTTAGTCCCAGACTGCAACAGAGATTGGGGCCACTCAAGGGCAGGGCAGTGACTGTTAGCTGAGTAAGGACTGTGTCACCAACCCTCAGATGGGTATAGTTTAACGGTAACTTGGCAACCATCCAGCCCGACTCATTCCGTTACTCAGTCCCATCAGATGCAAACTATTACAGAGTTACAAGCAAGAGATCATTCTCTCATATCTACTCTTAACTCTAGGAGGAGCAAGAATTGCTTTCCTGGCCTTGATTAGCATGCAGGTGGTTGGCGCCAAGTGTCTTTTTTCCTTGTCTTGAAGATGATAAAACTTGAACTTGTTATGGTTAATGCCTACAAGTTGGTGATAAAAGCTGGGTGGGGATTCAGCTCTTTTACCGTACTTCCAATGTTCTTGCTACCAAATCCCACTGTTCCAGACCTTGATGATGCTTTTGCAGTTTGGCTAATTATACAAATAATTTGAAAACATTTCAAGGACATTCTTATTCTGTCCCTGCTCTCCTCACTCGTTCCTCTGTTCAGAAACAACTTTGTGGCCTTAGATTTTCAAGGTTAATTATATTAATGCTCCCATTTCCCAGATTTGATAAATCATTCTGAGGTTGAGTTCTATGCCTTAAGAGCTGCTACCAGCTTTGTACAGAGCGCCCTAAACCCAAAGGCAAGTGATCAGAACTTGTAATTGAGTACAAGGCTACCTAAAACTGTTGGTTGGGATTGCCTCCTCATTTTGCAACCTTTTTTCAGCACATTGAACAGTGATTCATTTGTTTATAGAATAACTTAGAATGAACAGGTAATTATGTACAAAGCCAGGTGACAATTGGTAGAAAGCTTGTTTCTCAAGTACTAATCTTTGAGCTGAATAATGACACGACTTGGGAGAAGGAGTGGAGGAAAGCCCAGGAGGAGAGAAAAAGGAGTTTTTTTAATTTGTGCTTCTGGCCACAATGGAAGAAAAATAAAAGTGGGGCTTGTGATAGGCAGAATAACCTCCCCCTTCAAAATGTCCATGTCCTAATGGCTGGAACCTGTGATCGTGTTTTGTTACATGGCAAAGGGGAATGAAGATTGCAGGTGGAATGAAGGTTGCTAATCATCTGATCTTAAGGAGATTGTTTTGGATTATCTGGTTGGCTCAATGTGATCACAAGTGTCTTTAAAAGTGGAGGAGAGAGCCAGAAGTGGAGAGTCAGAGGGAGATGAGACTACAGAAGAGGTCTGTAAGTGATGTGAGAAGGACTGGATCTATTGTTGGCTTTGAAGATGGAGAAAAGGGGTCATAGCCAAGGAATGTGGGTGGTCTCTCTTAAGATGGCAAAAGTGAGGGAATATATTCTCTCCTACAATCTCCAGAAGAAATGCAGACCTGTACTCATCTTAATTTCAGCCCAGTGAAACCTGAGCCGGGCTTTTAACTTACAGAGCCATAGGATAATACATTGGTGTTCCTTTAAGCTACAAAATTTGTGGTCATCTGTAAAAGCAGCAAATAGAAAAGGAATGCTGGAGTGATGAAAGAAGAACTAAGGAAATGTTTCTGTTTTAGGTCTGTTTCAGGCAGGCCATTACCAGCAAGTAAACTGCAGAAGATATATTAAGAGTTAAGGACACACTGGAGAAGGTGAATGTGAAGCTAGAAAGCTAGAAACTGAAACTCAGGAGGATCTTGAGCGAAGGAACAAAACCTGGAGATTCAAGGACCCTAATCACCAGTGACCTTAAATTGCCAAAGGACAGCTAACTTGAGCTATGGAAACCAGCGGATGTGCTGGATTTTTTGTGTGTTACTAATTCACTCCTTTCTCTCTCTTCGATTAAGAATCAGCACATAAAATAGAAATAGCCCTGATCTTAATACTCTCCTTCCAAAGAATCACACAAGACAAAAACAATATACTTTTACAAGCATAAAAATCATGAATCAACATCAATGAGGAGTATCAGGTACAGTGTGGAAGAGACAGCTAGTTGTGGCCCCATATTCGTTTTCCTCTTCTGCCATCCTAACAGAATAAGATGGTAAGGGCTACTCAGCCTCATTTGCTTAGAGACGCAGCCATGTGATTAAGTCCTAGCCAATAGCATGTGAATTGAAGGAACAGGTAAACACTTTTAAGAGTTTTACCTGTTGCATTTCCTCCTTTCCACTGACTGCAATGAGGATGTGGTGTGAGCTGTCATGGTTCCTACAATGAAGGCATTACTCTGGGAATGGTAAGACAACAAGACAGAAGGAGCCTGAACTTCTCAAGGGAAACCCCAGATGCACCTAGGCGTTATATGAGAGAGAAATAAATAAATTACCTCTTGTTGACTCCACTGTTATTGTGGGTCTCAGCTTCCATGTTCTAAACAATATTGACTATTTCCCCAGATAAGTGGGGTGGGGGCCCTTTTAAGTCAAAATAATTGTGATTCTCCCTACTTTGCCAAAAGATGACTCAAAGTCTTGTAGGCTCTGACTTGAAAACTGAGTTTTTTATTTTATTTTTTATTTTCACTTTTTATTTATTTTATTTTATTTTATTTTATTTTTTTGAGTTGGAGTCTCACTCTGTTGCCCAGACTGGAGGGCAGTGGCCGCTCCCGGCCACCGCAGCCTCGACCTGCTGGGCTCCGGCGATCCTTCCACCTCAGCCTTCCCAGTAGCCGGAATTACAGGCGCGTGCTACCACGCCCGGCTGATTTTTTTGATTTATTGTAGAGATGAGGTCTTGCCTGCCCAGGTGGGTCTCGAACCCGCGGGCTCAGGCAATCCACTCACCTCAGCCTCCCAAAGGCGTGGGATTACAGGCTGAGCCACCGAGCCCGGCTTCACTTTTTATTTTAAAGATGTGGGATACAATTCAAGGTTAGGTATACAAATGTTGATTATACAGGTACCCTTGTTGATGAGGTGTGCCCCTCCCTCCCCTAGTAGTTTCCCTCAACTGCCAATCCTACCTTCTCTCCTGACAGTTTCCCACTACTGCCAATCCCTTTCTTATAGCATTATGATAATTGTTCAAGGTCTGCTTATGAGTGAGAACATGTGGTACTCTGTTCTTTGTTTCTGTGATATATCACTGAGTATGATCGACTCTAAATCCATCCAAGTTGCTGCAAAGTTCATATATTTGTCCTTCTTTATGACTACATAATATTCCATTGTGTATATGTACCACATTTTTTTTATCCAGTCCAGCTTTGGTGGGCAGGATGGTTGGTTCCATGTTTTTGCTATTGTGAATAGAGCTGCAACAAACATATGTGTGCAGATATCTTTTTTTATAAAATGATTTGAGTTCCTCCCTACCCTACTTATCTGGGTATCTTCCCAATAGGGGGGCAACAGGGTTTTTTTCACTGTGTTTTTTAGTCACACAGTTTTCAATGGCTGTTGTGACCATAGTGGCTTAAGACAATACACATTCATTACTTTAGAGTTACATAGGCTATAAGTCCAACACAGTTGTCGTTGAGCTCAAATCAAGATGTTGGCAGGGCTGTGCTCCTTTCTGGGAGATCTGGAGGAGAACCTGATTTCTTGTCTTTCCAGCAGCTAGAGGCCACCAGTTTTCCTGGGTTCATGGAAACTTTCTTTCATCTTTAAATCCAGCAGGACTAGGTCAAGACCTCATACTGCCATCTCTCTTCCACCTCCCTCATCCACTTAAAAAAAAATTTAAAACAAAGTTTATTAGAGAAAGAAGAGAGGAGGAAAAAGAGATATGCCAGAGCTGGCATGGGAGAGAAGCCCCCTCCCCCCATCCACTTTTAAGGACCTTTGCTTCTAGATCTTCTTGTCGAAAAGAGGTAGCAAAAAAGATGTACATCTATACATACACACATGCATATATGTACACAAACCAGAATTTTGGGAAGAGGACCAATGCACAGAAAAAAAAAAGTGCCTGAAGTAGGCAGAATAATGACCTTTGTGATTACATTGGATTCACCTGGATAATTCAGGATTATCCATTTCGAGGTCAGTTGATTAGCAAACTTAATTCCACTTTATAACTTTAGTTTTCCTTTTCCATGTGACCTAATATAGTCACAGTTTCTGGGGATTAGGACACAACATTGGAGCCCATTATTCTGCCCACCTCAGTTGTTTTTTTCTTCTGTGCACTGTTCCCACTCCAAAGATTCTGTTTTATGTACATATATGCATGTATATATGCACACCTTTTTATTACCTCTTTCTACACTTGATCTTACCCAAAAGACCAAGAATCGATTTTTTGCTATGTCTTTCCAATGAGAAGACCTAGAAGCAATGGTACCCTTGTAGCAATATCTAATGTCTAGATTTGGTTTCTATCTCCAGAAAATAATCCTGGATTTCTTGGAGAAATTGGTTGTTTTAGGGCTAATGCAGAGAAAGTACAAGATGAGCCCAGAGCATCTCCTTATGCCAGAAAGTCACAAAATGCTCTAATAAGGATGGAGAAAGAGACACCTTGAAGAGGCTACCACTGGCTAATCTGAAATAATATGAGGTTATAATAAACAATGACAGTAAAAGATTTATAACTCTATGAAATAAGAATCCATCGTAATATAAATAAATATATGCAGGAGTAGAGAAAGATCTTTTTTATGATAGAAAGGTTGGTCACAAATAGAATTAGAAGAAATGACAGACATAGAAAATCACCATTATCTCCTGAACAAAACCCGAAACCCACAGGTCATAAGAGAGAAGATAGACAAGTAGGACCTTATTAAACTGACAAGCTTCTGCAAAGCCAAAGAAACCATCAAGAGAGCAGGGAGACAGCCTACAGACTGGGAAAAAGTATTTGCTAACACCAGGTCTGACAAAGGCTTAACATCTTGGATCTACAAGGAACTCAAACGTGCTGAAAAGAAAAAAAACAAACAACCCCATTGTAAAATGGGCAAAAGATATGAACAGACACTTCACAAAGGAAGACATTCGAGCAGCCAACAGACACATGAAGAAATGTTCAACCTCACTAATCATCAGGGAGATGCAAATCAAAACCACACTGAGATACCACCTAACTCCAGTCAGAATGGCAATCATCAACAACTCAAAAAATAACAGTTGCTGGAGAGGGTGTGGCAAAAAGGGAGCACTTCTACACTGTGGGTGGGAGTGTAAACTAGTGCAGCCTCTGTGGAAAGCAGTGTGACAATTCCTAAAAGCTCTAAATATCAACCTCCCATATGACCCCACAATCCCCCTACTGGGAATATATCCTGAAGAACTCAAATCACTCTATAAAAAAGATACCTGCACACGTATGTTTATCGCAGCATTGTTCACAATAGCAAGAACCTGGAAGCAACCATGCTGCCCATCAAAAGAGGACTGGATTAAAAAAATGTGGTACATATACACTATGGAATACTACGCAGCCATAAAAAGGAACAAAATCATGAATTTTGCAGCAACCTGGATTGAACTAGAGTCTATAATACTGAGTGACCTCTCATAGAAACAAAGATCCGAGTATCACATGTTCTCACTCATAATGGACCTTTAACATCCAATGTAATACTATAAGAAAATGACTGACAGTAGTGGGAAACTATGGGGGGGGAGAGATGGGATTAACGGTAGCAAATATCTGTCTGGGGATGGGGGAACACCTCTTATCAACAGGGTGCCTGAATGAAATGTATTTGTATACCTAACCCTTAACTGTACCCCACAAAACCATAATAAAAATTATTGATTAAATATAAAAAAAGGAAAATCACCATTATCATAATGATAATCATAAATGGATGACTAAAATCAGTTAGAAGTGTCCCATCCAGGCAGATCAAGGTGGGACATTCCATTTTGCTCTATACATAAAGCTGTATGCATGACCCATCGTTGTTCTTTAAAAATAATATTCAGGCTCAATTGCTTTTTCTAGCTTTGTACAAGTGTCTGTGAGGACATAGTTAACACTCTCTGTAAATTATCAAGGTCAAGAGCTTAGCATCCAGCAAGACATGGGACATAGGAGGTGCTCAGGGAATCTGTTATGTGTCAAAATATACCTATTATCATTTTCATTTCAAATGAAAAATCATTTCTTTTAATTTTATCATTTTAAATTGATGAATCATAATTTTATATATTTGTGGTGTGCAATACTTTGATATATGTTTATAATGTGGAATGATTAAATCAAGCTAATTATTATATCCATCATCTCACTTGACATTTTTGTGTGGTGATACATTTGAAATGTACTCTTTTAATTATTTTGAAATATGCAATACATTACTATTGACTATAGTTACACTGCTGTGCGATGGATCTTAAAACTTATTTTTCCTGTCTAAAGGAAATTTTGTATTCTTTGGTCAACACCTCCCCGTTTCCCTCCATTCCTTTTCTCCTCCCATAGCCTTTGATAACTACCATTCTATTCTTTACTTCTACTGAGTTTGGCTTTTTAAGATTCTACATAAGAGTGAGGTCATATGGTATTTGTCTTTCTGTACCTGGCTTATTTCACTTAGCATAGTGTCCTCTAGGTCATTGATATTGCTGCAAATGACAGAATTTTCTTTTTTATGGCTGAATAATATTCCATTGTGTATATATATCACATTTTCTTTGTTCATTTATCCATTGATAGACACTTAGGTTATTTCTATATCTTGGCTATTGTGAATAATGCTGCAATAAACATGGGAGTGCAGATATCCCTTAAAAAACATATTGACACACATTGCTTTGAATATATACCCAGAAGTGAGATTGCTGGATCATACAGTAGCTCTATTTTTAGTTTTTTCAGGAACTTCAATACTGTTTTCATAATGGGTGCATTAATTTATACTCTCAACAACAGTGTACAAGGGTTCCCTTTTCTTTGTGTCCTCACTAACACTTATCTTTCATTTTTTGATGATAACCATCCTAATAGGTATGAGGTAATATCTTATTGTGATTTTAATTTGCATTCACTAATGATTAGTGGTATTGAACATTTTATCATGATATCAAGAGAACATTATATGCCTTCTCTTGAGAAATTTCCGTTCAGGTCGGTCTTAGTTCAATTTGTGCTGTTGTAACAGAATACCTGAGACTAGCTAATTTATAAAGAACAAATTTATTGGCTCAAGGTTCTAGAGGCTAGAAATTCCAAGATCAAGGGGCTGCATCTGGTGAGGGCCTTCTTGCTAGATTACAACATGGCAGAAGGCATCATATGATGAGAGAGAAAACAAGAGAGGATCAAACTCACTTTTATAACAAACCTACTTCCAGGATAACAGCATTAATCCCTTTATCAGAGAAGAGCCCTCATGACCTAATCACCTCTTAAAGTTCCCACCACTCAACACTGTTGCATTGGTGATTATGTTTTCAACATATGAATTTTGGGGGACACATTCATACCATAGCAAGAACTTTTGCTCATGTTTAAATCAGGTTATATGCTTCTTGTTATTGAGTTGTTTCAGTTCCTTATATATTTTAGCTATTAACTCCTTGTCAGATGTATGGCTTACAAATATTTTCTTCTCCCATTCTGTGGGTTGTCTCTTCACTTTGTCAATTGTTTATTTTATTTTGCAGATGATTTTTAGTTTGATGCAGTTCCATCTGTCTAGTTTTCCTTTTGTTGTCCATGCTTTTGGAGTTCCATCCGGAAACATTATTGCCCAGATCAATATCATGGAGATTTCCCTCTGTTTTCTTCTAATAGTCTTCCAGTTTCAGGTCTTATATTTAAGCCTTTAATTCATTTTGAGTTGAATTTTGTATTTGGTGTGAAATAAGGTTCCACTTTCACTCTTCTGCATGTGAATATCAGTTTTCTCATCACCATTTATTGGCGAGACTGTTCTTTCCTCATTGTGTGTTTTTGACAGCTTTGTCAAAAATCAATTGACCACAAATGTGTGGGTTTATTTCTGAGCTTTCTATCTTCTTCCATTGATTAATGTGTCTGTTTTAATGCCAGTACATTCTGCTTTGATTACAATAGCTTTATAATATATTTTGAAATCAGGCCATGTGATGCCTCTAGCTTTTTTTATTTTTGAGGAAGCAGGATTTATTGAGAGGACAGAAAAGCTCCCACAGGGGGAGGGGACCTGAGGGAGTTGTTTACTTCTAGCTTTTTTAGGCTTAAGGTTGCTTTGGCTATTCAGAGTCATTTGTGGTTCCATTCAAATTTTAGAATTGTTTTTCCTATTTTTGGGAAAAACTACATTGGGATTTTGATAGGAATTGGATATTCAATGTAGATTGCTTTGGATAGTATGGACATTTTAACAATATTAATTTTTCCAATCCATGAACACAGGATGCCTTTTCATTTATTAATGTTTTCTTCAATTTTTAAAAATCAGTGTTTTATAGATTTCAGTCTTTGACCTCCTTGGTTAAATTTTTACCTAAGTAGTTTGTTTTATTTTTGTTGAAATTGTAAATGGTATTGTGTTCTTAATTTCCTTTTTGGACAGTTCATTATTAGTGTATAGAAATGCTACCACGTTTTGCATATTGATTTTGTATCCTGCAACTTTATTTAATTCATTTATTAGTTCTAACAGTTTTGGGTAGAGTCTTCAGAGTTTTCTATATATAAGATCATGTTGTCAGCAATTTAAACCAGCAAATATTTTGTAACATTTACAATGCTCACCTCTTTTGTCATTTTGGACATTTAAGGATGATGTGCAAAGCTTATTGAAAATTCTAATTGTGATTGTGGTAATTGTCCCAATAGTGGCCTTGAATAATCCATGCATCTTTTTATTCTTGCTCTGTGTAGTCTCTTTCCACAGTGACCTTGGGCTTCAGTGTATGACTTGCATAGGCCAATGGGATATCGCTAAGCTCAACCTAGGCAAAGGCTTAATAAAATCTTGCACATTACTGCTTTCCTGCTTAGAAAGCTCACTCTAAGAAACAAAGCAACCACCATGTAAGAGAACTGACTAGCCTGGGATCACTATGCCATCAGGAAGCTGACAAGAGAAGAGAAGCAAGCCATATGGAGAAGGACCAAGGTTCTTCTGGTTGTGTTAAGCAGAATAATGACCCACTGAAGATGTTCACACCCTAATCCCTGGAACCTATAAATATGTTATGTTACCTATAACATTATATGTTATGTTATATGTTAATTTTGTGAGGTGTTTCTACTGTTCAGGTAAGAACAAAATACATATATATGTAACAAACTATGAGATACGAATTAAGGTTGGTGATTTCATATATAAGTTAAATGCTCTTATATGTGCATTTAAAACTGATATTGCACAATAAAGAAGGTAAAATTCATTTTGACAATTTAGAATAATTTAGAATAATTTTTCTTTACTTAGTATAACAATTGCAAACAAACAAGCAAAAAACACTATGGCCGGGTGTGGTGACTGATGCCTGCAATCCCAGCACTTTGGGAGGCAGAAGTGAGAGGATTGCCTGAGTTCAGGGGTTCAAGACCAATCTGGACAACTTGGCAAGACCTCATCTCTACAATAAATCAAAAAATTAGCTGGGTGTGGTAATGCGCATCTGTAGTTTCAGCTACTTGGAAGGATTGCCTGAGCCCAGCAGGCTGGGGCTGCAGTGGCCATGAGTGTGCCACTGCACTCCAGCCTGAGCAACAGAGTGAGACTCCTACTCAAAACAAACAAACAAACAAACAAACAACAACAACAAACCTTTATGACAACTCAAGAGAGAGACCACATAAGACAAAAATGCTTCATATTTTAGTAACTTTAATGACATCCCCTCCCCTACAACTTTTTGAACAAAGGGCTGTATATTTTCATTTTTCACTGAGACTTGCAAATTATGTAGCAGGTCCTGATGTAACAGAATAAAGATTGTAGATGGAATTACCCAGTGTAATCGCAAGATTCCCTGTAAGGGAAAAAGAGAGTCAGGAGACTCAGTGTTAGAACCAGAGAAATGACTTCACAAGAAAGACTCTACCAGTCATTGCTAGCTTTGAAGATGGAAAGGGGCCATGAGTTAAGGAGTGTGAGCACTCTTGAGAAACTGAAAAAGGAAAACAAAATACAACAAAAACCGGATTCTCTTTTGCAGAAAGGAAAAACACCCTCCTGACATTTTGTTTTCAGACCAGAATCACCTGTGTCAGACTTCTGACCTCCAGAACTGTAAGATGATACATATCTGTTGTTTAAAGCCACTAAGTTTGTGGTAATTTAAAATTAGAGAATTAGCTGGCACAGTGGCTCAAGCCTGTAATCCTAGCACTTTGGGAGGCCGAGATGAGAGGATTGCCTGAGCCCACGGGTTTGAGAACAGCCTGGGCAACTTGGGGAGACCTCAACTCTACAATAAATCAAAAAAATAGCCGGGTGTGGTAGCACGTGCCTGTAGTTCCAGCTACTTGGAAGGCTGAGGCAGAAAGATACCCTGAGCCCAGCAGGTCGAGGCTGCGGTGGCAGTGAGTGTGTCACTGCACTCCAACTTGGGCGACAGAGTGAGACTCCAACTCAAAAAAATAAAATAAAATTAGAGAATTAATGCAACAGTCAACAAACCCAACTCAACCATTTGGTTGATGTCACGTACGAGGGGGAACACCCAAAAAACAAGAATTATTTTTTGGAGGGTGGGTCCCTTGTAGTGCAGACTTCCCCTGCTATGTAAGTGTTCTAAAAACCCATCAGCATCGGTGTACCAGCTAGTATTGTTGTGAGAGATTGTGTTCGGCTTCAGTGAATTTTGGGGGGAGATTCTTTCAACCTGTTTGCCCATTTCATGATGGGTGATTTACAAGCGTACCCGCCCACACTGCACTTAGTATTCAGTTTTTGACCCAAAACAGCATGACCCCATGTCCCACCCTCTCTATTCACCGGTTCTCCCCATGAATTACATTTTCTTTTGTTTCCCTAGATGAAAAAAGTCCTGAAAAGGAAAAATTTTGCCTATGTGGAAGAAGTGAGACAAAAAATGGCAGAAGTACTAAGGCATCAAAATTGACAAGTTCAAAAACTTGAGAAGTGGAAAAATTGTCTCGATAGGTGTATTGCACCAAACAGAGTACTCTGAAGGTGACTGAAGTTAAACATGTAAGAATAAATTACATATTTTTAAATATATGAATTCTGGTTTTTTGGGGCCCCTCCTCGTAGAGCAGAAAGCCATCCGGTCAATGCGCAGAATGTTGAGCATTAATAAATTGTTGAGGGAACTTCTTTGATAAAAAAAATAAATGTATGTATATCTAGGTGACAGATCTTTTGAGAGCAAGTAACAGAAAAGCACTTGAGCTATTTTAAGTTAAAAGCAAAAATGTTTGGGCAAGATTTATTATAACAATACAGAGGTGTCTTAGAAACCAGGAAATGAAGACAGAATACAAGAGAGTTTGAACTAGGACCTGAAAAGCCATCAGAAGCACAGCAGGGTTTCTCTGCCCCTCTAGACCCACATTCTTGACCCTGCTTTATTCTCTGTATTTGCTTTATTCCTCTCCCTTTCCCCATCCCTGCCAAAATGTGTTCTTTACTTCTTCAGGTATTTATGGTCTAACAGGGTTTTCCCAGCCCAACTTTTCCTTAATTTGCAATCTAAGCTTTCAGCACACCAACCATGATCTCTGAGTTTCAATTCTAAATTGGTTGGAGAAAGAAAGTGGTCTAGGTGGGTCAATTATACAGGACTGGTCCAATCAGTGGTGGCCAAGAGGCTAGAGTCAGCTAGTACAAAGATGGCCAACAAAGTCTGTGTGTGTGTGTGTGTGTGTGTGTGTGTGTGTGTGTGTGTGTGTGTTTGTGCATACACACATGTTGATATTTTGAGACAGGCAGACACACAAGCAATGTTCTTATAACCTAGCTCTTTGAGAAAATAATAATTTATTTGGTTTGGGTGGTATAGCTTTGAGGAAATTCAGATGAGCAGGACAGGTGGTTCCAGATGCCAAAGCCAGGAATTCTGGGAGTACAGTGCCAGATACTCCTCCAGAGAAAGACTGAGTCAGAATATGGGCTCCTGGGAAGCTGCTTCCTGGAACTCTCACACCCCACCCACTCGTACTTGGATAGGGAAAGTCTAGACTGTTGGGACTTTTGGGGCCCGGGCATTCAGGAAACTGAATGTGTGGTGTGGGTGGTGAAGACATAGACACCCTGTCTGGGTTTAATCTGTCTCTAGACAACATGCCTCTTTATACTTCTCTACCTTTCCTGATGCAGTCCTTTATTTGAGAAATCTAAAAGCTCTTACTCTCTTAATTGTGATTACATAGTCAAAGAAAATTAATTATTGTGACTAAAATCAAATCTGTAATTAGAATGTTGATAATTCATTTTCAAATAAACACACCTCCAGAACATTCTGATACAACTGTTTGGGAGAGGGGAGTGTGTTTTCCTCTTTTCCACTCCTAATTTATTCCACCCTGGTTGATAATAACTGATTTTAATCCCAAAACAATTGAATCTATTCTGCAGATTTCTTATTGGTGTTAATTATTGTTAAAGTAACATTTTGGAATCTAAGAAATGGCCTGACTGAAGATTCATGAGGATTCATTTACTTGCAATGAAGAAATAGCCTTGGGACATTTCATTTTATTAAACTGCCTCTGTAGTGGACATCTTTATATCTGCTATTAAAAAGTCAGTTATTTTATATGTGCCCACATTCTGTGTCATACTTTCTGAAGTATATAGAAAATGCAATTTGTGCAAATGAATAAAGTCTCAAACTCTATGGCTAGCTGATCCATACATAGCTGGGATAATAAGTTTTCCTAGTGTGGCACTCCTGCCTACAAACTGAATGGTATTCAAGAGCTGTATTATGTCGTTATTACTGTAACATCTCATCATTCATTTAGAATTGGGTTTACTGAGGCCACCTATTGTCTGGAGCATTATCAAAGCATCTCATCAGAAATCATATTTCTGTTTGAAGGATAAGTGGTTTTCAACAAATATCAAAAGAAGGTTGCTGTGTAAAAAAACCTTTTTCTTGGAACAGTTAAAATAAGAATGGATTTAGGTTTTCTTTTCTTGGAAGATCTAGAGTAGTATTTTTCACAATGTGTTTTGTGTGATGTTATCAAGTAGGATACAGAGGGTGGGTGGTGAGGTTCCTTGTTTAAACAAAAATAAAGAGCTTTACTGCAAGACCACTGCAATAGTCAGGATTCTCCAGAGAAACAGAACCAATAGGATGGATGGATAGATGATCGATATAGTTAGATGGTAAATAGATAGATAGACAGACAGACAGACAAATACACACAGACATAAAAGAAGATGTATTATGAGGAATTGGCTCATGCAGTTCCAGAGACTGAGAAGTCCCATGATCTGCCATCTGCAAGCTGAAAACCCAAGAAAGCCAGTGGTGTAATTTGGTCTGAGTCTGAAGGCTTGAGAAACAAGGGAGCTGGTGGTGTAAATCCAAGATTGAGAGCTGGAGAAGATGACATAAGATGTCTCAGCTCATGCAATGTGACAGGAAAAGGGTAAATTCCTTTTGTTCTATTCAGGCCCTCAAGGGATTGGATAATACCCACCCACATTGGAGAAGGCCATCTACTTAACTGAATTCACCAATTCAAACATTAATTTCATCTTGCAACATCCTCATAGACATACCCAGAAACTATGTTTAATTTGGGCACCCCCGTGGTCCAGTCAAGTTGACAAATAAAATCAATCATCACAGCCAATCATACACCTTAAAATACTAATGCAGAGAAGGTATAGCCAGTAAGATACATGGCCACTGCTTTAAAGTAAATTGTATCACAGAAATTCTTTTTTTGAGGACCACATTGGGAGACTATAATTCCTTACAATGTATTGTTGAAGAAACCCATCTGTTGTATAGTGGCTTTAAAAAAAAATGAGGTGAAATTCACGTCACATGAAGTTAACCATTTTAATGTAAATAATTCAGTAGCATGTAGTTCAATATTGTGCAACTACTACCTTGATCTAGTTCCAAAACATTCTCATAACCCTAAAATAAAACCCTGTCCCCATTGAACAAGTGCTCTCCATTTCTGTCTCCCCCAAGGCCCTGGCCACAACCAGTTTGTTTTCTGTCTATATGAATTTAATAGGGTAGTTTTGAAAAATAGACTATTTTTTAGAGCAGTATTAGGTTCACAGAAAAATTGAGTGGAAAGTACAGAGAGTTCCTATATACCTCCGACTCCCACACATGTATAACCTCCCCCACTATCAACATCCAGCACCAGAGAGGTACATTTGTTGCAGTTTTGTGTTGGCTTAATGGGACATTTTTCAAGGTTCTTCATAGCCTTGTTTTCATAACTGAGATCGTTTATGTAGGCAGAGTATCCATGGCAAATTTTTAAAGAATTGTTCTATAGTTCTACTTTTAGCTCTATTGTTCTCTATTCCCCAAATGACATCTACGTGAGTTTTTTCCCCTACTTTTCTACTTCATAACATTTTGCTTTATGACTATGATGATGAATGGATTAGACGTCTTTCTTTCTTTCTTTCTTTCTTTCTTTCTTTCTCTCTCTCTCTCTCTCTCTCTCTCTCTCTCTCTCTCTCTCTCTCTCTCTCTCTCTCTCTCTCTCTCTCTCTCTTTCTTTCTTTCTCTCTCTCTTTCTTTCTTTCTCTCTTTCTTTCTTGTTGGAGTCTTACTCTGTTGCCCAGGCTGGAGTGCAGTGGCACGGTCATGGCCACTGCAGAGCCCAGCGTCGACCTGCTGGGCTCTGGCGATCCTTCCGCCTCAGCCTTTCAAGTAGCTGGAACTACAGGCGCGCACTACCATGCCCGGCTAATTTTTGATTTATTGTAGAGACGAGGACTCACTAAATTGCCAAGATTGGTCTCAAACCTGCCGGCTCAGGCAGTCCACTAGCCTCGGCCTCCCAAAGTGCTAGGATTACAGGCCGAGCCACCAAGCCCGGCTGACTAGCTGTTTCTTTGCAGGCGCTCAGTAACACTTTAGAGTTGGCTCCCCTCATCTTTTCAAGGTTGACATTATGACTTTCATGAAAGTAGAAGGCATTACTAAGCATACATTATATCTCTTCACTTCTCTGAAACACAATATTGATTTCTTGGTCTGAAAAATGAATGTGTTGTAGGAAGAAGAAGGGAGAGCATTTAGGTTTTAAATGCGGCCCTTAATCTTTGAGTGAAATACTAAACTTCAGGCATTTAAAAAAATCTTACTTTAGCCGCCTATTTCAAATTTCACATTAATCAATTGATCGTTCATTTAGTCATTTAATGATTATTTGCTTTTTTAATTTAATTTTTTATTTTAAAGATGTGGGGTACAATTCAGGGTTAGGTATACAAATGTTCATTATGCAAATCCCCTTGTTGATGAGGTGTGCCCTAACCCCTCCTGGCAGTTTCTAAAATGGTTTTTTCCATAACTGGTTATCTCTAGGTACCATATTGCTTGGTAAAAGGGATTTTACTGTAGTTAATTCCACATAGATTTAGTCAGTCCAAGGTTTTCTTGATCACTTCAAAGCTTTCCTTTTCTGTCCTTGTCTCTAGGATGGTAACAAAGTTCCAGCAGGCTCGGCATGAGGCAAGTTTTGGGGAAAGAACTTCAGCGGAGGAGCTAGTGTGAACCTGTTTTCACTGGTCTCTGCACGACATTGGCATTTGTGCTCGCCGGTACCTGCCCAGATATTTCCATCTGGTTTTTGGCCAATGGTCTCTGCTAGTCTCTTCTCTCACTCTTATCTGAACTCAGAATACTCAAGTTCTACCTTTGTTCTCTTGGCTACATTTATGTTTAGGAAGACCTGGGATTGTTTCTTTTGCTGCTGCTGGAGCACATGAAGACTCTTAGAATTTCCTTAGGTCCTTCTGCCTGGATATTTCCAACCCGCATGAGCCATTGTCACTTGTCTGCCTTCACTTCACAAAGGAAGTCATGGGGAGCTTGCTTGCTATATAGTTTACTTTACCTGGAAAGGAAGCACAGGTTCCAGTCCTCATCTCCCACTCCCCGCAGAAACCCTTCCCTTTCTCTGACTCTCCTTCCCTCTGCCCAGCTCAGGTCATTGTTATCTTCTGCCCAAGCCAATTATACACTCCATGCCTTTTGTTTATCATAAACTTTATGCTCTGAGTGGCTTTTAAAACTGAAGAAGGATTGTACTCTTGGCACTTAAATCTTCTTGCTCTCAACCTGTTTTCTCTGCCACAAGATTAAAAGACTATTTTGAAGTTCAAAAACTAAAGTGGAGTATATTTTTTCCCTTTACTCTGCACTAACAGTTTTTCTTCCCTCAGTTAATGATATCTGTGACTTGAAGGAGAGAAGAGTAATATATACAAGAAAAAGCAAGGGGGAGGATCCTCAGGTCATATCTCAAATTGTTCACCTCTTTCTCTCTCTTTGTCTGTCTATCTTTCTCTCTCTGTCTCTTAGTAAAGTATAAGAATTTCTCACTATAAAAAGAATATAAGAATTAACTAAAATATAAGGGTATATTACAAGAAATGTCACAGAGCTGTATTTATTGATCAAAATGGTATGAAAACTGTCCAGTCATTGGAAGTTCTGATCAACATGGGATAGTCTGAAGAGTTGATTGATTGGGCTTTGATTGATTTGTAATATGTAGAC
Organism: Carlito syrichta; assembly: GCF_000164805.1. NCBI lineage: Eukaryota > Metazoa > Chordata > Mammalia > Primates > Tarsiidae > Carlito > Carlito syrichta. Next base: position 119,598 of record NW_007195753.1, on the reverse strand, counting down.
TGGGAGAAAGAAGCATCGAGTGGATTCCACATTGAACCACAGAAATGGGAATACACAAGGTGTGGCCATGGAGGGGACGTTCATAATTGTAGAAGGATGGCTGCAGTAATGTGGTATTACAGAAGTTAGAGGAGGAAAGGCTTTCAAAGAGGAAATGGCCAACCATATTAAAAGCTATAGGTAATTAATAGCATATACCAATTGAAAAAAGGCCATTGTGTTAGCCGAAAAATTCCCACATGTTAGTGTTGAGAGGGCATCCACTAACATCCCTGCATATTTCAAAGTTCATTGACTTTCTAAGTAGAGCTGACATATAGTACAACGAAGATCGTAGGAATTGATGGAGGAGAGTAAGACATGCTGGAGTCATATTGGAAAATGATCACTGACCCAGAAAACTTCTAAAAAGCACTTCCACCTTTCATGAGTACTGGTCCCCTGAGCTCTGTACCCATAAGCAATATACCTGGAGGTTGGGAGTATTAGATTCTGAATAAGCATGCAAATGAGTAGTAAGTAGTAATGATTTTAGCATCCAATTACCAACTAGCAAGGTGGCATGTTCAAAATCAATCTCTTTTTTTTTTTTTGAGCTGGAGTCTCACTCTGTCGCCCAGACTGGAGTGCAGTGGCCGCTCCCGGCCACCGCAGCCTCGACCTGCTGGGCTCGGACCATCCTTCCGCTCAGCCTTCCAACTAGCTGGAACTACAGGCGCGCACTACCACACCCTGCTAATTTTTTGATTTATTGTAGAGATGAGGTCTCACCAAGTTGCCCAGGCGGGTCTCGAACCTACGGGCTCAGGCAATCCACTCACCTCAGCCTCCCAAGGCACGAGATTACAGGCTGAGCCACCGAGCCCGGCTCAAAATCAATCCTATTTTATTTTATTTTATTTTAAAGACGTGGAGTACAATTCAGGATTAAGTGCATAAGTGGTCATCACACAAGTGAAGCTTGGGCCTCCTATTGGTCCTCACTTCGCCTGATTTAGGATCCGTTACCCTTATTGATGAAGAGTGCCTCCCACTCCCTCCCCTGGCAGTGTCCCATTACTGCCAATCCCTTTCTTGTAGTATTATGACAAAGGTTCAAGGTTCACTTATGAGCAAGAACATGTGGTACTCAGTTCTTGGTTTCTGTGATAGATCACTGAGTGTGATGGACTCTAACTTTAATCTATGCTTATAACTGGGAGTTGTAGCAGCTGGGCTCAACCACTATTTATTGGTATTCTAGATGGACTCTCAAGGCCATATGTCTACAGTAACAATGCACAAGAAGATTAACAGATAATCTAGCTGCAATATTACATATTAAATTGCATAGCACATTCATAATATTCTTAGATCAGTTTTTTATTTAAAAAAATTTTTTTCTGTTCAACTATTTGAAAAGTGACTTGCAATAATTTATTTTTAAAATGAGCTTTAGTTTAACTAGAATGAATGTCTTGAAGCCATTTTAGTATCATCTTTGTACTGTACATAAAGTGAATATGGAAATCTGCTCAAAATCATGAGTTATAAAAATATATAGCTTTTAAAGAGCTCAGTCTATTTTAATTCACTTACTGAATGATCGGTTTGATATGGGATAGATTCTTAACATCAGTTTTGAAACTGCATAATGGGCATTTGCTCTAAACTAAATAAGCATTTTTGGAACTTGGTGGTAGGAATAAAACCCTGCTCTGAGTCAGAGGACATTGTTAAAGCTGAGTTAAGGTTCTGTTTGCCCAAGAGTTGGATAACAGTTCCATGAGATCATTACTGGCCATCCTGACCTCTCTTCCTCAGTGACGTTTTCTCTCCCTGAAGAAAAAAGTTTAATCCATTTATACACTGCCGTTTTCTTCATGGCATTATCTCCATACACTTGGACTAACATGTCCGTGATTTCAATTCCACTCTTGGCAAGTTTAACAAGAAATTTACTGTTTGTTCATTGCTCTAATTCAAGCTCTGACAATCTCGTGATGGCACACAAAAACATGCAACAACAGTAATGAACGCCACTCAGCAAGATACCGCCACATGTCGACACAAACACAGCTGTGAGACACTGATATACCAAGGATATGAAACCTTACCAAGTTGTTTGTACAGTGCTGCCAACGTAAGCACACGGTGGCAAGTTCACAAACTAAATTGTCAGACCTCGTAGGACTGGTTTAGCCTCACTTGGTTTCTGCAACCAGTTCAGTTCTTCCCCACCCTGGACCTGCTTGCCTGCTGCCCATTTATTTGGGATGCTTCCTGCTCATCACAGGCTCATTTCTTCTCATCCTACAGCTTAACCTGTGCTTCTTCTTGGCAACCTTTCCTGAATACCCAATCTGGACAGTTCACGATTTGTAATTATATATTTGTTTGTTTGCTCATTTGCTCCTTACCCTCTTGATGAAAAGTATATTAGTCTACTAGGGCTGCTGTAACAAAGTACCACAGAGTGAGTGACTCAAACAACAGAGATTTATTTTCTCACAGTTCTGAAGGTTGGAAGTTTGAGATCAAGGCTTCAGTAAGGCTGATTCTTTCTGAGACCTGTCTCCTTGTAGATCTTTTCCCGTCATCTCTTCATATCTTCTTTCTTCTATGTATGTCTGTGCCCAAATTTCCCTTTTTTATAAGCACACCAGTCATACTGGATTTGGGCCCACGCTTGTGACTTTATTTTAACGTTATTACCTCTGTAAAGGCTCTGTTTCCAAATACAGTCACATTCTGAGGTACTGGGGTTAAGACTTCAACATATAAAACCAGGGGGTAGGGGAAGGAAGAAGGGTCCATAACAGAAGGAATTATGCTATTTTCTCACCATCCGTTGTATGGCTCCTCAGCACCTAAAATAGTGTCTGAGACATAATAGACCTTCAACAAATGTTAATTTAGCGAATGAATGACCTACTTTTCCGAGTTGTTTAAGGGGTGAGTAGCATGGACCTTCTGCAGTTCTTTCATGTTGAGGAATTCTCTTGTTACTTCCCTGCCCTTAGTGGATGTGCATATTACTTTACACAGATCTTGCATTTTCTCTGCAAAGACTTAAGCTGCCTTAACAGAATGCACAAAATACAAGATGACAAGGTTCTAAAGTGGAACAATCACATGTCACATAGATTCATACCCTTGTTTACAGAGGTGGACTTAAGTTGTCTCCAAGCATTCTAGTTTACATGGTTCCTAGGGGCCATCAGATTAAAAACAGGTCGACTTCTCAGGACTAGAGCAACCATCATTGGTCACTGGTGTAAAGAATAGAGAAGAATTTCTCCTGGGTGTTCTTCTAAAGGAGGCACTGCATATCCTGACAAACATGTTTTGATAACCTCTTTTCAGTAAGACACATTAAGAAGTCTACTGGACTGTTTCTCTTTCTCAGATTTAAAAAAAAAGTTACTTGTGATGCAGTTATAATTTCCGATTATAAAAGAGCTCATGTTCCTTGAAGAAAATCTGAAATATACCGGTGAGCAGAAAAAAGACATTAAAAATAATCTAAAATCCCAGAGCCTAGAGAAAACCATTGTCAACATTCTAGTGTGTATATTTCTTATTTTTAATTATGCATAAATATGAATTTCAGCAAAGGATTCAAACTGAATATTGTTTTCCAATTTTTTAAATTAAATTGTATATATTATACATATTATGTACAATAAGCATTACACATATTATTCACATTTCCCCATGTTATTAGGCATTCTTTTAACAATATTTTAATAGCTCCTATGTATTTCACTAAAGGTATTTATTTATTGAGCTAATCCTTTATTGCTGGATATTTACTTTGTTTCCAAGATTGGCAACTGTAAGAAATGATGCAATGGACACTTTTATAGATAAATCTTTCAAAAAATTTATAGTTATTTCTGGACAAATTCCCAGAAGACCCAGAAAATAAAAATATGAAGGTTTTTAAAATAAATTGCCACTTTTCCATATAGAACATTATGAAATGTATACTCTGGTCAGCTGTGTTTGAGGGTACATGCTGCTTGCACACTTACCAATCTTTTTTATTTCTTGTCAGTTTAATACACAAAAGGTGATGTATATCTCATGTATATCTCTCATATTTATTTTAATGTGCATTTTATTTGTAAAGAAATTAAACTTTCTTAAAGACAAAATGATTGGCTCTGTAATTTTGTGAATTATTTGTTATGGCCTTTGCCAATTTTCTTTTTCTTTTTTTCTTTATTTCAATAGCTTTAGGGAGTACAAATAGTTTTTGTACTATAGTTTTTTATGCTAGACATGGTTGCATAGTATAGTGGTGAAGAAGTCTGGGCTTTAAGTATACCTTCCACCTCGCCTGTGCACACTGTATCTGATAGGTGATTTTTTGTTTCTCCATCCCTTCCCCCTCCCCCTTCTGAGTCTCCAATGTTCATTATACCATTCTCTACGCCTTTGCAGATCCTTAGTTTAGCTTTTGCTTATAGGTGAGAACATGCAGTACTTGGTTTTCTCTTCCTACGTTAGTTCACTTAGGATGACATTCTCCAATTCCATTCTAGTTGTTGCAAAAAACATTATTTCATTCTTTTTTGATAACTGAATAGTATTCCATAGTGTATATATACCACATTTTCATTATCCATTGGTCAGTTGATGGACATTTAGGTTGATTCCACATCTTTGCAATTGTAAATTGTGCTGTAATGAATATGCAGGTTCAGGTGTCTTTTTTTATATAACAACCTCTGTTCCTTTGGGTAGATACCAGTAGTGGGATAGCTGGGTCAAATGGTAGATCTACTTTTAATTCTTTGAAAAAGCTCCATACCGATTTCCATAGAAGTGGTACATTCTCATGGTATCTCATTGTGGCTTTAGTTTACATTTCTCAGGGAATTAGTGATGTTGAACATTTTTTCATATATTTATTGGCCATTTGTATATCTTCTTTTGAGAGATGTCTGTTCACATCATTTGCCCACTTTTAATGGGAGTAATTTGCTTTTTTATTACCGATTTCTTTGAGTTCTTTATAGATTCTGGGTATTAGTCCTTTGTCAGATGTGTAGTTTGTGAATATCTTCTCCCATTCTGTGAGTTATCTATTTGCTCTGTTAATTATTTCTTTTGCTGCGCAGAAGCTTTTTAGTTTAATTAAGTCTCATTTATTTTTGTTTTCGTTACATTTGATTTTGGGGATTTAACCATAAATCCATTACCTAAACTGATGTCCATAAGAGTTATTACTAGGTTTTCTTCTAGGACTTTTAAGGTTTTAGGTCTGATGTTTAAGTCTCTAATTAAGATGTTTGTATATAGGGAGAGATAGGGATCAAGTTTCATTTTTCTGCATGTAGCTATCCAATCTTTCCAGAACCATTGTTGAATAGGGTACCCTTTCCCTAGTGTATGTTTTTGTTTGTTTTGTCAAAAATCAGTTGGTTGTATTTGGGTTTATTTCTGGATTTTCTATTCTGTTTTATTGGTCTATGTGTCTACTCTTGTACTAGTACCAAACTTTTTTGGTTGTTACAGTTTTGTAGTATAATTTGTAGTCAGGTAATGTGATGCCTCCAGGTTTTCTGTTTTTGCTTAGGACTGCTTTGGCTATTCTAGCTTTTTTTTTGGTTCCATATGAATTTTAGAGTTTTTTTCTAATTCTGTGAAAAATGGCATTGGTACTTTGATAGGGATTGCACTGAATCTGTAGATTACTTTGGGTAATATGGTCATTTTAACATTTTGTTGACTTTCTGCCTTGATTGTCTACTGCTGTCAGTGGAGTGTTGAAGTTTTCCACTATCATTTTATTGCTGTCTATCTCTTTTTAGGGCTAGTAGAATTTGTTTTATAAAGCTTGTTGCTCTGGTGTTAGATATAAATATATTTAAAATTTTTGTGTCTTCTTGTTGTATTGATACTTTATCATTATATAATAGCCATCTTTGTCTTTTTTTACTGTTGTTCATTTAAAGTCTGTTTTATCTGATATTAGAATGGCAACTTCTGTTCATTTTTGGTTTCCGTTTGCAGGAATATTTTTTCTAACTCATTTACCTTGAGTCTATAAGACGTTTTGCGCATTAATTGGGTCTCTTGAAGGCAGCAGATATTTGGATTGTGTTTTTTTGTATAATTCATTCTGCCTGTCTATATCTTTTTAGTGAGGCATTTAGACCATTTAAGGTCAGGTTTAATGATAGTATGTAAGACATTATTCCATTCATCATGCTGGTTGTTATCTGTCTGGTTGATTTATTTATTTTCTCTATTGTGTTGGTGTTCCATAAGCCCTGTGAGCTTTATGATTTCCAGAGTTTTTCTACTGGTGCATTTCCACCTTTTATTTCAGTATTTAGTATTCCTTTGAGTATTTCTTTTTTGTTTTTTTTTGAGTTGGAGTCTCACTCTGTCGCCCAGACTGGAGTGCAGTGGCCGCTCCCGGCCACCGCAGCCTCGACCTGCTGGGTTCTGGAGATCCTTCCACCTCAGCCTTCCAAGTAGCTGGAACTACAGGCGCGCGCTACCACACTCGGCTAATTTTTTGATTTATTGTAGAGATGAGGTCTCGCCAAGTTGCCCAGGCGGGTCTCGAACCCGCGGGCTCAGGCAATCCACTCACCTCAGCCTCCCAAGGCGCGGGATTACAGGTTGAGCCACCGAACCCGGCTGAGTATATCTTGTAGAGTTGGTCTGGTGGTAACAAATTCCCTCAGCATTTGCTTGTGTGGGAAAGACTTCATTTCTCCTTCATATATGAAACTTAATTTTGCAGAATACAAAATCCTTGACTGACAGTTATTCTGAAGAGGCCCCAATCCCTTCTGGCTTGTAGTGTTTCTTCTGAGAAGTCTGCTATTAGTCTGATAGGTTTGTCTTTGTAAGTTATTTGATGCTTTTGTCTTGCTACTCTTAAAATTCTTTCCTTCCCATTAACTTTGCATAATTTGATGATCATATGCCTTGGGGATGATCTTTTTACAACGAATCTGCTGGGTGTTCTTTGGACTTCTTATACTTGGATATTTACATCTCTGTCAAGGCCAGGAAAGTTTTCTTACATAATTCCCTAATTTAGATGTTCCAAACCTGTTGTTTTCTTTTCTTCCTCAGGAACACCTATGATTCTTAGGTTTGGATGTTTTACGTAATCTCATATTTCTTGGATACTTTGTTCCAATCTCTTGATTCTTTCTTCTTTTTTGTTGTCTGATTGGGTTAATTCAAAGGCCTTGTCTTCAAGTTCTGAGATCCTTTCTTCTACTTATTCTAGTCTACTGTTAAAACTTTCTACTACATTTTGTACTTCCCTAAATGATTCTTTCATTTCCAGAATTTCAGTTTTTTGAGGTTTTGCATTTACGTCTTTCATCCACTTAGAACTGATTTTTTTATATGGTGATAGGTAGGGGTCTAGTTTCATTCTTCTGTATGTGGTCAGCCAGTTTTCCCAGCATCATTTGCTAAATATGATTTCTTTCCCCAGTGATTGTTGTTGGTAGCTTTTTCAAAGTTGAATTGGTTGAGAGACTGTGTTTTGTCTTCTGGAGTCTCTGTCATGTTCCATTGGTCCATTGGTTCCATGTGTCTATTCTTGTACCAATGCCAGGCTGTTTTAGTTACTATAGCCTTGCAATAAAGGTTAAAGTCTGGAAGTGTGATACCTCCTGCTTTGTTTCTTTTGCTGAGGATTGTTTTGACTATTCATGCTGTTTTCTGTTTCCATATGAATTTCTGTATTGTTGTTTCTAGGTCTGAGAAAAACGATGTTGGTAATTTGATGGGTATTGCATTGAATCTGTAGATTGCCTTGGGTAGGACGGACATCTTGACAATATTGACTCTTCCAATCCATGAGCAAGGAATATTTTTCATTTGTTTATGTCTTCTTTGATTTCTTTGAGCAGTGTTTTGTAGTTCTCATTGTAAAGGTCTTTCACTTCTCTGGTTAGTGGATGCTAAGGTATTTCTTTTGGGGGGGGCTATTGCAAATGGGATTGTGCTTTTTATTTGATTCTCTGCCTGCTTGTTGCTGGTATATAGAAATGCATCTGTCTTTTGCACATTGATTTGTACCCTGAAATTTTACCAGAGTCATTTATCAGAGTGAGGAGGCTTTTGGCAGACTCCCTTGGGTTTTTGAGGTATAGAATTATATGGTCCGCCAACAGCAATATCTCAACTTCCTCTTTTCCTATTTGGATACCCCTAATTTCCTTCTTTTGCTTGATTGCTCTGGCTAGGACTTCTAGCACTATGTTGAACAGGAAGGGTGAGAGTGGACATCCTTGTCTTGTTCTTGTTCTCATGGAGAATTCTTCCAACTTCTCCCCATTGAGCCAAATGTTGGCTGTGGGCTTATCATAGATGGCTCTTACTGTTTGAGGAATGTTCCTTCTATGCCTAGGTGCTCAAGGGCTTTTAGCATGAAAGGATGTTGTATTTTGTCAAATGCTTTTTCTGCATTGAATGATATAATCATGTGGTTTTTGGTTTTACATCTGTCAATGTGCTGAACTATGTTTATGATCTTATGAATGTGGAACCAGTTCTGAATCCCAAGAATGAAGCCCACTTGGTCATGGTGAATGGTCCTTGAGATGTGTTGTTGGATCTGATTTGCTAGAGTCTTATTGGAAATTTTGTTCATCAAAGACACTGGCCTATAATTCTTTTTCCTTGTTGAGTTTTTGCCAGGTTTGGGTGTCATTGTGACATTAGCTTCATAAAATGATTTGGTCAATCTCAGGTTGTGGTTCCAAATCTCTTTATTGGTTTTTTGGCTCAATGATCTAGCTAAAGCTGTTAGTGGGGGATTTAGGTCTCAAACTATTGTGTGAGAGTCAATGTCCTCTCTTAGTCTACTTAGTGTTTATTTTATAAAACCTGGTGTTCCTGTTTTGGGTGCATGTATGTTTAGGATGGATATGTCTTGTTGGTGGATTGAGTCTTTTATTATTATGTAGTGTCCTTCTGTGTCTTTTTTAGCTTTTGATGGCTTGAAGGCTGCTTTGTCTTATAACAAAATAACTACTCCTGACTTCTTCTGTTTTCCATTTGCCTGAAAGACCATTTTCCAGCCTCTAACTTTGAGTCTTTGGGTGTCCATTATAGTGACATGGGTTTCCTGGAGGCAACAGACTGTTGGATTGTGCTTTTTAAAAATCCAGTTTGTTGCTCTATGTTTCCCCAGTGGTGCATTTAGTTCATTCATGTTCAGGTTGATTATTAAAATGTGAGAGTTTATCCCTGCCATGGGACTTTTAGGGAGTTGCTTTGCTTCCCTTTAACTTCTATATTTATATATGTCTGTGTTTTCATTTTTGTAAGTACTCTGTATACTCTGTTAACACTGTTTATCTGTACTTTTGTGATGAGCATGACTAATTTTTTTTTTCTGTGTTCAAGACCTTCTTAAGCATCTCCTAAAGGACTGATCTGGAGGTGGGATATTCTATTTGGGATTGGATGTCTGTGAAGGATTTTAATTCTCCATCACTGATGAAGCTTATTTTGGTGAGGTAGGAAATTCTGGTTGAAATTGCTTATCTTTAAGAACATTGAAAACTGGACTTCAGTCTCTTCTGGTCTGAAATGTTTATGCAGATAAGTCTGGAGTGAATCTGATGGGTCTTCCCCAGTAGGTAGTCTGACCTTTCTCTCTTGTCTTTAGCATTTTTTCTTTCATGCTTACTTTGTGGAGGTGGATTACTGTATATCTAAGAGTTGGTCTTCTCATGTGATACCTTGCAGGAATTCTCTGAATCTCTTGTACTTGAATGGTCATGTCTCTGGTGAGATGAAGAAAGTTTTCTTGGATAATCTCATGGAATGCTTGTTCCATGGTGTTCTCCATTTCCCTTTCTGCTTCAGGTATACTAAGCAGGTCTAGATTTGGCTTCTTGATATAGTCCCACATCTCTTGGAGGCTTTGCTCCTTCCTTTTTAGTTTTTTGTAATGTTTTTAACAGATGGGTTAATTTCATATTTTGGTCTTCAAGCTCTGAGATTCTTTCCTCTGCTTGGTTGATTCTGCTCCCTATGCTTGTTACTTTATTATATATTTCAAGGATTGAGCTTTGTATTTTCATTATTTCAGGACAGGCTTTTTTGAAATTGGCCAACTCCACTTTTATTTCCTGCAAAATTTCATTGAGTTTCACTTCTTATTTCTTTTGGTTCCTGATCATTTTTGTTATCCAATCCCTGATTTCTGTGGCTGTCACCTGGAGCAGGTCATCCTGGGGGTTTCCATTGTTTGTGATCTGATGGCTGTTTTTTTGGGTGCTGTCTCTTTAGGACTTTGAGTGTTGCTTGTGTTTTTCCATTGATTTTTTCTCATTTGTGACAGGCCTCTTTTCCTTTTCTATAATCTCATCATTCAGTGAAAGAGGGAGAAGTATTCACTCTGCTGCTTGCACCAACCTGTGGCAGGCTTCCACTATTGCAGGTTCTCTCTCCTGCTACTAAACTAGTTGAGCCAGTTTTCAGCCTCTGCTGTGTGTGTCTGATGGCTGGGAGGGGGTGAACTGACCCATAGACCCATTGTAGAATCACTCACTTTACTCCTTCACCAGGTGAGACTTCAGTTCCTGTTCTAGCCTGGTGCATGGCAGGAGATAGGGTGACCAGATTCTTGTGCTTACTGTTGCCTCTGGTCTCTGTGTGTGCAAAGAGACCCTTGCTGGGTGCAGGGTGTATTGGTGGATGGCTCCCTACTCTCTACCTTGCTCAGCAATAGAGGCACTGGTCTGTTTCTCCACTAGTTACCAGCGTGCACACCAGTGAGATTCACTCTGCAGATGGCCAGTGTGTGGGTTTTTTTCCTTGTTTCATTTGGACTCTGGTTACCCCCCTCTGTGTCCTGACCAAAACTTCCCCCACATGGAACCAACAGCTCTTGCATGGCTGGGAGGGTGTAAACTTACTTGAAACATCTTAGAATCACTCGTTCCTCTTCTTCACCAAGCAGAGCTTCCACATTTGTTCAAGTCTGGAACAGGGCAGGGGATGGGGGCCTGGAATCCTGTGTATGCTGTCACTCTCTGGTCTTTGCACTCAAAGAGACCTCTGCTGTGTGCAAGGTGTATTGCCTGTCCAAAAGTGTTCAGGGCATCTCCATCAGTTGTCAACTGGGTCCCCACCCTCCATCTTGCTAAGTGAGTGAGGTGCCGGTTTGCTGCTCATGGCAGCCATCTTGGATTTTCTATATATATTGTTTTTTAAAATGTATATGAACTGTAAAATGTTCATATAGTTAAATAAACAAGTATTTTTCTTTACAACTGCTATGGTTTAAATGTGTCCCCTAAATTTCATGCATTGGAAACTTACTCCCTCCATGTTGGGAGGTGGGTCCTTTAAGAAATGATTAGATCATGAGTGCTCTCTACTCTCATGAATAGATTAACATTATTATTGTTGGAAGGGTTGGTTATTGTGAGTGTGTGCTTGTAGTAAAAGCGAGTTTGACCCCTTCTTGCTCTCTCACTTGCTTTTCTGCCTTCTGCTTCCATAAGATAAGGTACAAAAAGGCCCTCACCAGAAGCAAGAAGGGTCCCACCAGGCCCCTCAGTCTTGTCATTTCCAGTCTCCAAAACTGGGAGAAATAAATTTCTTTTCTTTATAAATGACCCAGTCTCTGGTATTCTGTTATAACAGCACAAAACAAACTAAGACAATAATGTTGCTCTGACCGTCATGAATAGAAGATCCTGCCCCACCCGCATATTACATAAATGTGTATCTATCTTCTCTTCTGAAATTTCCTTGATTTTTTTTCTTAAAATTTCCATTTTTATGCCAGTTGAAATTTATTCAGGAATATAATGAGGGCAATTTCATTTTCCCACAAATATTTAGTCTCATTATATAATAAGTACGATCTTAAATGCCACAACGATCATACACTAAATTCTTAAACATTTTTGTCAATTCAAAGTTTGTTCTAGGCTTTCTATTTTTGTTATTTTGATTTGTTTATCTAGTCTGACCCAAATACCACATCATTCAAATGATTGTGACTTTATGATATACTTCAACATTTGGTTTCAAACCCTTTCTCATTTTTCTTTTTAAAATTTTCTTGGTTCTTTTTGCATATTTATTCTTTTGGATAAACTTCAGACATTTTTTCAAGTTGTCAAATGGTTCAGTTGGTATTGGATTAGATTACAAATATTTTATATTTTTAAAGCAGACTGGGAACTATTAGTACTTTAACAATAATGGGGTTTCCTATCAAGAAACATAGCATCTTTCCCTATCCATTTTTTTTTTTTTACTTTTAGTGTTGTTGGGTTTTCTTTGCACAGTATTAAATATTTCTTGTTAAGAACATCTGCAAATATGTCATCTTTTCTTCATGTTGTGAATGAAATAATACTTAGCTTCTAATATATGAAAGCTATTGATACTTGTATATATGATGTTAACTGCCACTTCCTAGTAGATATAACATTTTCATGGATTATTTTCTCAAAGTCTTGAAGTTGGTTAAAAATTGGAAAAAATTGGAAATGTCCTTTTTTCAACATTGGTACCTCATTTTTTCCCCCTTGTTTTATTGTATGATTCAGAACTCACAAGAAATGAAAAAGAAGTTGGCATTTTAAACATCCTTATGTTATTCCTGATTTCAGTTGGAAAAGCTCATTGGAATGATGTAGGTTGTTTATTTGCAAAATATATAATTTATCATGTTAAGAAATTTTTTATTGGCCCAGTTTACCACACATACTCTATTTATAATTAATGCAGATTTAATTTTACCATCTATTAATTAATTAATTAGGGCACATTTATTGAAAGTCTAACTTTTCTCCCTTGATATGGTAAATCGTGTTAGTAGATCTTTAAATAGTAGATAACCCACGCATTCCTGGTATAACCTCTTTTTCATTGTGGTGTATTTTTAAAAATTTTCATACTGAATTCAGTCTGCCAACTCTATGTTTAGAATTTTTATTTCAACTATATTTGCTATTTAATAGGCTTTCTTTCTGAGTTTCTTTATCAGGTTTTGATATTGTGATTTTGCTAACTTCATAAATTGAACTGGAAGCTTTTCTTCATTTTGTCTACTTTGTAATTATTTAAATAGCATTGAAGTATTAAAAAGATGAAAATAACCCAGTGACTCTTCTTTCACAAGTTTTGCAATTTATTCCATGACTTCTAGTCCATTTCAATAGCTTCCTTTTTCATGAACATGTTATAGGGCTTTTTGTCAGAGGTGTTTCTGGAATGTTAATGTACACATCTCCTAGGGATCTTGTTAATGTGCAGATTTTGATTCAGCAGGACTACATCATGTGATCCAAGTATCCCACTCTCAGTGTTCTACCTCAAGTCAGAGAAATATATTAGAATATCTAAGAAGATGGATACATCTTAGGTCATATTCTCCAGTAGCGGACTGGGTTTGAGAATTCATGTTCACATGATTTATTTTTAAAGTGCTCCCAGAAAAAACTAGCAAGAGAGTTAGGAAAGCAGGATAGAAGAAGGGAAGAGGTCAAGCAAATGTGGAATAGCCTCAATTTGATCCTGCAGGGAGCTCTAGGGGCTAAATTACAACTCAGAGTTTGTTCTGACTGGGGACAAAGGAACTGGGCTTTATTCTCCTGCACTTATCACTTGTTGGCTAAGGGTTGTGGAGTCCAGGAGTGGGTGGACATGAGATAAACTCCTAGATACTTCCTATTCTAATGCCTGTGAGTAAAGTGACTCCAGTAACGTGTGGTTAATTCTCCCCAAAATAGTTGCAGAAGTCGAGGGAGGGCACATGCTGGTAAAAGAGATCCAAGGTGTATTCTAAAGAGATGGAACCAATATGATACATATAGAGAGATATATATGAGAGGGGATTTAGCAGGGGTATTGGCTCACACAATTACGACAGCTGAGAAGTCCTACAACAGGTTGTCTGAAAGCAGGAGACCCTGGGATTCTGTTAGCTTGGTTCAGTTCAGAACCAGGAAAACTGATGGTGTAGATCTCAGTCCAAGACTGAAGACCTGAGAACCCAGGAGGTCCACTGGTGTAAGTCCTGGAGTCCAAAGGCCAGAGTTCTGATGTCCAAGGACAAGAGAGGAAGAGTGTATCCCAATTCCTGCTGACAAATTAACACCTATGTCTTGCTCCGTTTTGTTCTCTCTGGCCTCCAACTTGAGATGATGCCTACTCACACTGAGTATGGTTATCCCTCACCTAGTCCACTCAGATTCAAGTACTAATCTCCTCTGGAAACACCCTTACAGACACACCCCAAAATAATGCTTTATTAGGTTTCTAGGTATTTCTTAAGCCAGTCAGGTTGACACCTAAAGTTAACTATCACATAAGGGGATTTGAACAGAGCAATTACAGTGCTGGCAACCAGGTAGATTCTATATCCCTCAAGTAATCTTCCCTAGATGTTGTTTTTTTCAGACAAACATTAGATTAAAAATAGGGCAACAGAGAGTTTGCGATTGCACTCTCTGATAACTTCCAACAGTTATTCCTTCTATGTTGGAATACTTTTGTAGAAGATCAATGGCCTGGGAATAGGATTGATGTCTGACATCCTTTTGTGAAAAGCAAGGAACCACCAAACAAAGGTGCGTGCCTGAATTTCTCTCTGCTTTAATGTGAGACATGAGAAAACTATAAGCAAGACTAAGATTCTCCTGGAAAATTGTTTTTCATTTACTGGAGTGCATAGACACATGGAAAATAAAAGCGTAAGCTCTACTTCATATAAGAAAAATATTTTTAGCCTGGAATTTTTCAAGGCTTTAGACCATTAAAAATATCTCAGTCAAGACCTAAAGTAAGTTATTTCCAACAGATCAAGATAACTAAATAAAATAATGTATATAGAAATTGTATCTATATACTAGCTTGTAATTTAAGGAAGGTCTACCAGAAAAATGCCTTCAGTTTTAGAAGCACTTATTCATACCTCTTCTTTTTGTGATTAATAGCTAGAGTTTTAGTAATCTTTTCAAGCCATAATATCTGTATAATAAAAATATGTTTTGTTCTTCTGTCTATAGTAGGAGAGCATACATTCAGCTTGTCCAAAAATGATATCAGATCCTTAAGAGACAAATTACCCATTTGAACTATGGCAAATTGTATTTTTCAGAGTTGGCTGCATATATATCTCATCCTTCATGCTTTTCTTACAATTTGACATTGACAGTTTTCCACTGACAGGTGGGGTCTGTGTTCCCTCCCTTAAACCTGGGTGGACATTTGAAACTACCTTGATTACCAGAATGTAACCAAAGTGATGCTGTGTGACTTCTGAGGCTAAGCCACAGAAAACAAATCAGCTTCCTCCTGGCTCTCTCTCTCTCTTGCTACATTCACCCTAAAAACCCAACTACCATCTTGTGAGGATATCTAGGCTATGCAAAGAGGCCATATGTAGGTGTTCAGCTGACAGTCCCAGCTAGGCCCCCAGCCAATGACCAATATCAATCTCAGGCATATGACTGAATGAGCCTTCAGAGGTTTCTAGCTTTCAGCCTCCATCCTCTGTTCTGCCCCATCTGAGGTCCCAGACATAGTGATTTGAAGACAAGCTGTGTGTGTGTGTGTGTGTGTGTGTGTGTGTGTGTGTGTGTGTGTGTGCGCGCGTGTGCGCTTAGAAAGCAGGATTTACTGAGAAGACAGAAAACAGAAAGCTCCCCCACAGTGGGAGAGGACCTGAGGGGGTTGCTGAGACAAGCTGTTTTACTGTGCCCTGTCTGAATTTCTGACCCACCAAATCCATGAGATAATAAATGATCATTATTGTTTTGAACCACTAAGTTGAAGGTTGATTTGCTAACTGATGCATGCACAAGTAATCTTTCTTCACTGATTAAGACACCCTTGTCATATACTAAACTTCCAAATATACATAGATTGATTTATGAGCCCGTTTATATTTCACTGATCTATTCAGTAGTATCTGTTGAGGAAGGTTTCCCTTTGTACTAGTATATACATAGTATCAGTATATACATAGGCAATACTATGGTAAGATACAAAACTCAAAATATCTGTAGCTTAATACAACAAAAACTTATTCTACAGTCACATGAATTCCTCCATGAGTCAGTCAATTCTCCAGGCCAGTTCTTTTCCATATAGACATTCAATGACATAGGCTATTTCCATGTTGTGATGCCATAGTCTTCATGCATGGCCTCCAGGTCACTGAAGCAAGGGAATAGAGAACGCGAGAGTTTGTGTCCAGGCTCTTCAACACTTTGGCCCAGGAGTGATACCTTTTCTGCCCCTTAGCCAGAACTGATCTCATCGTCTCATCCACAATAAGCAATATGAAGGAGCACATGGATATTGTGTGAGCAGTAAATGTTTTTGTCACATTCTTTAGTATTCGTTTGTCTATTTTTCTAGAAATTTCTTAGTTATTCTCACCCATATGTTGGTCCTGTCAGATATTATAATCCAATATACTAAATTTTAATTGTTTTTTAAAATTCAAAAAATGTATTTTTGTTTGGGGAGAGAGAGCAGAAAATAAACTAGAAGAGGGACCTGAGTAATTCCCTATTTTATATTGTTTATTTGTTGCACCATCCCTATCAACCAAGATTCTTTTGATTCCTGATTAAGTATTACAAATCATTATATAATGCTTAATTAATTTAACTTAGGCCATAACTAATTATTGACTCTAGACCCAAAAGCTGAGGAAAGACCAATGGCATTTTCAGATTTTCTTGATGATTTCTGCTTAGAGTAATAAAGAATATAACAGTGATCTGTATTAGAATAACCATATCTGAAGTATCATTGTTCACTTCTTTTTTTTTTTGAGTTAGAGTCTCAGTCTGTCACCCAGACTGGAGTGCAGTGGCCGCTGCCAGCCACCGCAGCCTCGACCTACTGGACTCCGGTGATCCTTCCGCCTCAGCCTTCCAAGTAGCTGGAACTACAGGCGCGCATTACCACGCCTGGCTAATTTTTTGAATTATTGTAGAGATGAGGTCTCGCCAAGTTGCCCAGGCGGGTCTCGAACCCACGGGCTCAGGCAATCTACTCACCTTAGCGTCCCAAAGTGGGGGATTACAGGCTGAGCCACCGAGCCCAGCTTGTTCACTTCTTAAAACAAGTCTGAGAAACCTAGACTTGAAGCATATCATGTGAGGGGAACGTCCAATAACTTAAGAATTCTGTAGCTTCAGAAAAGGGGAGAGTAAAATACAGCCCTATAAAAGATAAGATAAAATGTTGCATTCAAACAAAAAACAAGCCCTGCTCAAAAGCTTTAAAATAATTATATAATTTTAATTGAAATCTCTGAAAGAGTAGGCACAGTATGGGCTTTTGTCAATTTCTTGTTGAGCTGGCAGGAGATTCTCCTTAGAGGAGTAGGGAGAAAGCTGTGCTTTTAATATTTGAGTCTGCGTCATCCTTTGTGTCTGTGTTGTAGAAGTATTCCCACATCGCCTTGGAATATGACGCATTGGGTCTATCTCAAGCATGACTTATGCAATAAATCACAGGTATGGTTTCGACATTACACTGTTTGAATAGTCCTTTTTATCTCAGTGTGGGCAACCAACCATCTGCCTAGAATAGAAGTGGGCACTAGGCTTGCTCCAGACTTCTAAATATTGACACAATCTGGCAAGAAATAGTTTGTGGGGGAAGAGGAGGGACACGGAACAACACAAAGGGTACCTGGTCCTGTACCAGGAGGAGCGAGGGCCAGTTAGATGCCCAAACTTCACCTGCATGCAGCCTACTTGTGTAGTTAATTCTTAGTTGTACCCCACATCTTTATAATAAAATAAAATTTAATTAACAAAAAAGAAACAGTTTGTAGCCCTTTTCTCTTTTATATTTGCTCCTAAGATGATCCAGTCTCATGGCTTTCAAAGGCATTTATATGCTGATGATTCCAAAATTTTGAGTTCAGGTACTTCCCTGAACTCCAGGTGCTGCTCACCTCTCTACTTGGGTGTCTATTAGGCATTTCCAAATCCGCACTCTTGATTCCATTGCCATCCCCACTACACACTCCATCAATTTCCTTATTTCTGTGAATCACAACATGATTAAATTAGCTGTTCAGTTGAAAAAACTATATATCCTGCTTGATTTTTATTTCCCCCTTCAAATCCTAAAGCCAATCCATCAGCAAATTCTTTAGAAAATCTACATTCAGAGTATTTCTGGAGTCCAACCACATCTTACCACTCTACCACTGCCAACTTGATCCAAGTTTTTGCTAAGAGGTAAGTGCTAATTTGTCCATTAGTGATTCCCTGCAGAGAGGAAATTAGCCTCTGCAAATCTCCATAGAAACTGGCTAAGGCCAGTACTTAAGGCAATCGATCTAAGAGGCTTGGACCTCAGCCCTCCAAGCATGCCCGGATAGGGGCTTATGTTTCTCCAATCGTGAACACCAATGTGGTGAATCCTACTGTTAGCTTTCTATGTATTATAGCTGCAAGATGGAGCTTGGATTCTCTCTCCACTTCTGTAACACTAGAAGAGGAGCTGACAGGATAGGGGTAGGACAAGGTTCAGTTGTATCATATTGTTATTTCCTGGTCTCTGATCACACCGGGAGAGAGACTGGCAGGATAGGGATGGAGCATGATTCTACTATATCTTATTATTTTATGGCCCTTCATTCCCAGCAAGGAAGAGCCTGGTTCTTCCTTAATTATTCAGCATAAGCCAGGCTCGGTGGCTCAGCCTGTAATTCCGTGCCTTGGGAAGCTGAGGTGAGTGGATTGCCTGAGCCCGCGGGTTTGAGACCTGCCTGGGCAACTTGACGAGACCTCATCTCTACAATAAATCAAAAAATGAACTGGGCGTGGTAGCGCACCCCTGTAGTTCCAGCTCCTTGGAAGGCTGAGGCGGAAGGATCGCCGGAGCCCAGCAGGTCGAAGCTGCGGTGGCCGGGAGCAGCCACTTCACTCCAGTCTGGGTGACAGAGTGAGAGTCCAACTTAAAAAAAAAATTATTCAGCATAAAAGCTCCACATCCCAAAAGTCATGTTTCTCTTCCACATCTGGTATCTGAGGTGAAGCTATCCCAGAGGGTTAAGGGCAATGGGGAACTCACATATATGCAGTGAATGTTGTTCTAGCAGTTCTGGTCTGTTCACCATTAGAACACTTGTCCTTGTTGCACAATAGATGTTCTGTTCTGTCTAAATCAGAGCTCTTGGTTCTACCTCCCACATCCACTGTATTAATCCTGTCATTCCCCCATTTCACTTAAATGGAAACACCAATTAATCACCAGTTGTTCATACCAAAAGCCTAAGTGCCATCACCAATTTCTCTTCTTCATCCAAGCCATAAATTCAATCCATCAGCAAGTTTTGCAAGAGCTCTACTTTCAAAATATAGTCAGAATTCCAGCATATTTCACTGCACTGGCCTCCTAACCAGATTTCCTATTTCCACAAAAGACCCAGAGTGATCTTTTATAAACATGAACCAGGTCATATTATCCTCTAGTTCAAAACTCCCCAGTGGTTTCCCATCACATTAGAATGCACGCAAAACGCTTACCATGGTCATAGGCTCAACATGATCTGGCCCTTGGCTTACTTTTTTCTACTCTTGCTCTTGTTCACTCTGCTGCAGCCAAAGTGGCTTCCTTTCTTTCTTCATCTTGAATGTGCCAAGCATGCTTCCCTCCCAAGGCTGTCTCCTTTGCCTGGAACAGTCTTCTCCCAGCCCTTCCATGACCTCTCTTACTTCACCTATGTCTCCATTCAAATACCATCTCCTCCTAGGTACATTTCCTGATCACCTAATCTGAAATAGCATTCTCCTTCACTCCATATCTCTTTATTCTTTTTTATTTTCTTTGTTGTACTTCTCATCACCTGAAAGTGTATTGTATATTTATGAGCTTGTTATCTGTCTCCCTAATAGAATGTCACTTTCATAAGAACTGAAACCTTACCTATCCTGTTTGCTATTCTAACCCTAAAGACTAAAACAGGGCTTGACCCTGCTCAAAAGTTGTTTGTTGAATAAATGAATAAGTGGGACTAAGAAAGGATTAGAAAATCATTTCTCGGATATCTGAGAAAATCAGGAGATATTTCTGAAAATCTAATTATTCGTAGTTTAGTAAAGAAAGGCAGGGTTTTATGCACTTAAGAGGTGCTTAAAAAATACAGATCGAGGCCGGGCTCGGTGGCTCAGCCTGTAATCCCAGCAATTTAGGAGGCCGAGGCGAGTGGATTGCCTGAGCCCATGGGTTCAAGACCCACCCGGGAAAATTGGTGAGACCTCGTCTTTACAATAAATAAAAAATTAGACAGGCGTGGAAGCGCGCTCCTGTAGTTCTGGCTACTTGGAAGGCTGAGGCAGAAGGATCACCTGAGCCCAGCAGGTCGAAGCCGCGTGGCCGGGAGCATGCCACTGCACTCCAGTCTGGGCGACAGAGTGAGACTCCAACTCAACAACAAAAAAATACAGATCGAATAAATGAATAGATAAAACAAAGCTGCCTGTATTCATCACATGGAAAAACTGTGGAATATCTCTAAGCCCGTTATGTTTTTTACTCAATTCACTAAGTATGTTTTTTAAGATCAAGTTCTAATGAAAAAGTCAGTCATAAATTTAGGGTAGAGAAACTTCAATATGTGAAAAAAAATCCAGGGGTAAAATAAAGAAGTATCAAATATGATGACTTTTTTTTTGCTAAGGGAAGATCAAGAAATATATTTCTTTGAACATTCTCAGTCAATGATTATTAATGGTTTCAAAAGTATGCATTAATTATAAGCTATCAGTACAAACTCTAACAATGATTCTTTTTATGTGAGATTGACCTGAAGTAAGATTAAAATTAACCTACACAAACTTGTTGATTTGCTAGTGAAAGCAGTGATCCTGAAACATACAAAGTTAATTAAAAACATATTTCTAAATGAATGTCACATTTTATAGCAAAGGAAGGGAATATTTCTTAATACTGTAAAATTTAAGAATTTGTGAAAGTAAGATTTGACAATATAGTCTGTTGTTTTCCAGCAAGAACATAAGAAATTGAAATTCAAATATGACTGAAACAGTTTGGTCTCATTCTATGGAGAAAATTATCACTTCCTAGCCTGCCAGTAGTCTTATAGTCATTATAATATGGGAGTCAAAGACCTAGGGTCTGTTTGTAGCTGGGGCTGGATTCACTATTTCCTTAGATGTTCTTCAGCAGGGCCTTGTCTAACAACAACAGAAAAATGTCTGAACTCTAAACCAATGACAGTTCCATGTCTCAAATAACCTTCACGCTGAGCCTCTTAAAGCAGTTTTCTTTACCCATAAAACAGATGAAATAACTGAGGCTCTAAGAAGTTAATAACTTTCCCAAAATTGCAGAGCTAAATAAAAGTTTCCAGACTAGGGTGACTGTGAAGGAATTGAGTTAAGGATACAAAAAAAAAAAAATGCAACAGCATTACAGGACCAGATAATCAGCCTGACTGGCTGCCCCAGTGAGAGGTGTCAGTGAGATATTTAAGTGGAGATTTCTTGGAAAGAAGTGGAAATTCTCTTTTTGGAGTTCAGAAAGTGGGTCAGGAAATTGACACTGAGCTAACATTTGAACCGTGAACTAGATAAATCTCTCAGGTGGGTTGGCATGAAGAAGAAAATTGAGACCTTGAAGGAAAGGAATGCCAGGGTAGGAATGGATCCAATAACATAAAGAAGACCAAGGGAAGAAAGAATTTTAAGGAAGAATTGCTCATTTGTGTCAGATACTATGAGGGAATCCTTTGGGGTGAGGAATGAGATTTTTTAAATAAAATGGTGAGGATCTTACTTCTAGACTACTAAGTGAAGATTTTAATAACCCTATTTCTCACCTAAACAAGGCAGGACTAATTTTAGAGCCATAGTGAAGCAAGATGACACACTTTATTAGAGGATCTGTTTCCTCCTTAAAGACAAGTCTTTTTTTCCTCAAATGTCTTTGGATTGCCTTGAATCCTTGCATTTATCATTTTGTATATAAAATAATTTTTCATTATCTTTATGGGGGAACTCCCAGACAATTTATTTGAAAAGAAAAGAGCTAGATAAATATCTTAATTTTTCTATTACACTAACAATGTTGCTCTCAAAATGATTTTTACAAAGTTCAATAGGTGATTAAATTTAGAGCTGAGTCTTTTTTGTCATCTTTTTATAAACCAAAGATTGTCCCCTATTTATGCCTTTGATGAGATGTACTTATGTTGTAAGAAAAGACTTCTCAGTGCTTTGAAGAAGCTCATAAAATAATGAAAAAGATGCCAACAAAGATTATTCATTAAAATTAGTGCATACCTAGTGGTTCATTAGCTTGAATTTATACTATGAAATTGTTTATTAACTTGATTGACTGTATACATTTATAATCAATAAAGACTGGGTACGCTTATGATGGCTAAAGACCTGAGGAGTTTTTCTTGGTTTGTTTTTCATTTTTTGGTGGGGAAGGGAGTGAGCATGTCATGCTTTTTGCATTTTAAAAAAGTAAACTCAATTTTTACAGCAGTTTTAAGTTCACAGCAAAATTGGGTGGAAAGTAAAGAGAGTTCTCAGGTATCCTCTGTCCGCATACTTGCACATCCTCCCCCACTGTGGGCATTCGGTGCCAAAGTAGTGCAATTCCTACCATTGGGGAACCTACATTGGCACATCATTATCACCAAGAGTTCATAGTTTACATTAGGGGTCACTTTTGGTGTGATATATTTTATGGGTTTGAGCAAATGTATAATGACATGTATCCACCATTATAGTAACATACAGAGTAGTTTCTCTGCCCTAAAAATCCTCTGTGCTCTGCCTATTCGTCCCCCCCCCCAACCCCTGGCAAATACTGTTCCTTTTACTATCTCCATAGCTTTGCTTTTTCCAGAATGTCATGTAGTTGGAATCATATAGTATGTGGCTTTTCCACATTGACTTCTTTTACTTAGTCATGTGCATTTTAGGGTTTTCCATGTCTTTTTCATGGCTTGATAGCTCATTTCTTTTTAGTATCAAATAATATTTAATTGTCAGGGTGTACCTCAACTGTATTCATTCACTTACTAAAGGACTGCTTGGTTGCTTCCAAGTTTCAACAATTAAGAATGAAGGTGTTATAAACGTCCATGTGCAGACATAGGTGTGTGTGGACATAAGTTTTTAACTCATTTGGGTAAATACCAAGAAGTGTGATTGCTGGATGGTATGGAAGAGTTTTTTTAGTTTTGTAAGAAACTGCCAGACTTTCTTCCAAAGTGGCTGTACAATTTTGCTTTCCCACCAGGTATAAATATAAATAAGAGTTCTTTTCATTCCACATTTTCTCTAGTATTTGGTGTTATAGAGTTGTCAGTGTTTTGGATGTTGGTCATTCTAAAAGGTGTGTAGTGGTGTCTCATCATTGTTTTAATTTGCAATTTCCTAATGACATATGATGTGGAATATCCTTTCATATGCTTATTTGCCATCTATATATCTCCTTTGGTGAGGTTTCTATTCAGATATTTTGCTCATTTTTAAATTAGGTTGTTTTCTTATTGTTGAGTTTCAAAGTTCTTTGTATATTTTCTATATCAGTCGTTTATCAGGTGTGTCTAAATATGCTCTCCTAATCTGTAGCTTTTCTTCTCATTCTCTTGACATTCTCTTTAACAGAGGAGAAGTTTTTAATTTTTTTTTTTTTTTTTTAGTTGGAGTCTCACTCTGTCACGCAGACTGGAGTGCAGTGGCTGCTCCCGGCCACCACAATCTCGACCTGCTGGGGATCCGGCGATCCTTCTGCCTCAGCCTTCCGAGTAGCCAGAATTACAGGCGCGTGCTACCACGCCCAGTTGATTTTTTGATTTATTGTAGAGATGAGGTCTCGCCAAGTTGCCCAGGCGGGTCTCGAACCCACGGGCTCAGGCAATCCACCCACCTCAGCCTCCCAAAGGCGCGGGATTTCAGGCTGAACCACTGAGCCCGGCAGTTTTTAATTTTAATAAGGTCCATCTTATCAATTATGCCTCTCATGAACAGTACCTTTGATGTTAGGAGAGCTTCTAAAAATTCCAAATGCTTAGCCCCCACCCTTAGAAATGTTGTTTTAATTAGCCTGGATGAAGCCTGGGCCTCAGCATTATAAAAGTTCTTCATTCAGTTCTAAAGTTGAGAAGCATAGGACTAAAGATGTAGATACCTTGCTCTAGTTTCGAGCAACAATTTTCTATGATTAAAGAAGCAACACCAAAGCTGCTATTTGTTTTTCTGGTGACAGTCCACTCTCTTGGTTTTCCGCCTACCTCTGACTTCTTTTTCAATCTCATTGGATATGGGAGAGCTCCAGTACTTCGTCATAGTCCCTCTTCTCTCCTTAAGCTAGATTCTCTTTCTAGGTGATCTCAGTCATGTAGCTTTAATTATCCTCCATAGGTTGACAACCTCCAGATGTACAGCTTCTGAAATTGGCACTGAAATCCAGACTTGTGTATCAACCTATTTTCTTTACATTTGAACTTGGATGTCTAATAAGAATGCCAGAATGAATTACTGATTCCAGTTCCACCCCTCACCAAAGTTGAGGCTACCTCACTCTACCATGGGGCTGGAATACCTCTTGATTTTTCTCCTTTTTCCACCTCCTTCATCCAATCCAGAAGGAAGTCTTGCATATTCTACCTTCAAAACATATCTGAAATCTGTCTACTTTTAACCTTGGTGCAACCTGCTACCTTCTTTCGCCTAGGGAACTTGAATGAATTCTTTCCAGCCAGTCTTTGTTCCTTCCCACCTCCTTATCTGCCTATGACCCATCTCTACATGTGAGCCAGAGTAAACTTCTAAAATTGTAAATCATTGTTTTATTTTTATTTTTTTTTGAGTTGGAGTCTCACTCTGTCGCCCAGACTGGAGTGCAGTGGCCGCTCCCGGCCACCGCAGCCTCGACCTGTTGGGCTCCGGCGATCCTTCCGCCTCAGCCTTCCAAGTAGCCAGAATTATAGGCATGCGCTACTACGCCCGGCTGATTTTTTTATTTATTGTAGAGATGAGGTCTCGCCTGCCCAGGCAGGTCTCGAACCCGCGGGCTCGGGCAATCCACTCACCTCAGCCTTCCAAAGGCGTGGGATTACAGGTTGAGCCACCGGGCCCAGCGTAAATCATTGTTTTAAATCCACCAACAAATTCCCATCCATTTGAAAACAAATTGTATTACTTTCCTAGGGCTGCTGTATCAAAGTACCAAAAAGTGGGTTGTTTAAAACAACAAAAATTTAGTCTCTTAGTTCTGGAGACCCGGAGTATGCAGTCAAGGTGTCTGCAAGGCCATGTTCTCTCTGGCGGCTCTAAGGGAGACTCCTTCTTTGCAACTTGTAGCTTCTTGTATTTGCTGGCAATCTTTGGCATTTCTTGGCTTGTAGATGCATTACTCCAATTACATGGCTGTCTTCTTTCTGTGTGTCTGCACATCATTTTCTCTCTGTGTTTATCTGTCTTGATGCCCTAAATTCTCCCTTTTATAAAAACATGAATCATACTGGATTAGGGTGCACCAAATGACCTCATTTTAACTTGATTACCTCTGTGAAGACCCTATTTCCAAATAAGTCGCATTCTAAGGTACTGGGAGTTAAGATGCTAACACATCATTTTTTCAGGGTGGAGGGTATCAATTCAACCCATAACAAAAATCCAAACTCCTACACTGGCCTGTACAGTTGTATGTGATATATATGGCCCCTGCTTCCATCTCTGACCACATCTTCTACTGATTCCCCCTCTCCGTCTGTTTAAGCCATCCCAGCATTTCTGTTTACCAAGCTTGTTCTTAGCACTTACATGCAGATGTCGCCTCCTTAGAGAGACTGACTCTAATCACCCTATTAACTCACTCTGTTTTCTGTTTCCTGTACTACCTTCGTTATTCTCTATATCATCACTGTTTTATTTTCCTCATTAGCATTTGTCACTCTGACTTTACCTTGTATATATATTGTCTCTCTCACGGTGGCAGATGCTACTGGTTATCTACCCAACTGCCATTCATTCTCTTTCATCGCTAAGGGAATCTAGGCTATGTTTAATTCGCTATGCACCCAGCCCCAAGGCATGGACCGTGATTGGTCAACCCAGTGATAGCAACTGTGCTTCCCCCTTGCAGAGATCACCGTTGGGCTGGGTGTGGTGGTCAGGTTCTGATCAGTGGAATGTAAGGCTTTGAGGTTTCTGGAAAGATTTCCCTCCTTAATGAAGAAGCAAAGAGCATATTCTTCTCTCTTCTTCTCTTGACTTCTGAATTTCAATGTGATTTCTAGAGTTCCACCAACCATCTTGTAGCCATGAATTGACCTGCCAGAGGAGAACAGAAGTCAACAATGTTGAGTGTGATGGAAGTGGAAGGAGTTTGGGGTTTTTTAATGATACCTTGGAGTCACTATACCAACCCTAGAACTGCCCACTTTCTGAGTGAGCACCATAAATGTCCTTATGCTTTAAGCTGTGATACTCAAGGTTTTTGTTATTTGTCGTTAATGTGTCCTTACTGACATATTCTTCCACTATATCCACAGAAATTTTGCCTGCCTTATCCAATGCCAAAGTCCCTAGGATGAAAACAGCATCAGGCAGTTAGGAGGCACTCAAATAATTTTTTTTCCAGTATTTCAAGGTTTATTTCAAGTTATTTACTATGGCTTTGTGACAGTGACTTTTATTTTATTTTATTTTATTTTTTTGAGTTGAGTCCACTCTGTCGCCCATACTGGAGTGCGGTGGCCGGTTACCACGCCCGGCTAATTTTTTGATTTATTGTAGAGATGAGGTCTCGCCAAGTTGCCCAGGAGGATCTCGAACCCACAGGCTCAGGCAATCCACTCATCTCAGCCTCCCAAAGGCACGGGATTAAAGGCTGAGCCACCAAGCCCGGCTGACAATGACTTTTAAATGATCGTGTTTTTTGAAAAACAGTTCTTTTCATAAAAGAATGCTTGTTGGATGAAGCCATGGTGAACGAAAGTACCTGCTCACACTGCTGCCATGCTGCTTATCTTTGCTCCTTTGCTTCTGTCTCCTTCTTCCACTTACATAAGCTCCCCTATGTCTCAGTCTGACTTGCCACTCTATCCTCTCCTTTTTAATCCTATTTGGCCCCAGCTCCCTGACCTGGCTGCACTCTGTTCATCACATCTTCCTGGCTCATTGTAGCATAAATTTAGGTCCAGCCAAAATATCTGGCTGCAATCACCTTGGTCCTCTGATTCCCATTCTGTGTCTTCAAAACCCAGACCCATAGAGTTCTCTTGGTTGTGCTACTTCCTCTTATGCTACCTTTTTTTGTGTGTGTGGCGTTGATCACATTCTACCTTGCAGTGTCTTCATAAGCAAGCATTCTTTCTTCCCTACAGCATCATAAACACTGGCTTAGAAACGGGTCCTCTGGAGCCCAATGGGCAGAGTATTACAATGTAGGCACTGCTCAAGGAATTTCTGTTGCATGGAGGCAGCGTGGCATAGTAGTTAAGCCATAATCTTTGGAGACAGAAAAGTCATAGTTCACATCTGCCATTTGCTTGCTGTGTCAACCACAGGCAAGTCACCTAACTTCTCAGGCACTCAGGTTCTCCATTTATACAATAGTGGCTATAATGGCATTTACCTCATAGAGTTGCTGTATATCTTTCTGAAAGAGGTAATGTATGTAGAATATTTGGTACAGTGCCCAGCAGAGAATAAACATCCATTAAGTAGTTACTATTAGCAAGTATTTTTGGAAGAATGAATACTATCCTATTCATGAGGACAACTAAGATTAGCATTCTCACAGATCATTGTAAACTGTGCCTAGTAGGTTACGCTGGTATGTTGGGATTGTACACACGCACATACATTGTGGATCCTATTATGCACCCACACAGGAATGTTATAGCAGAGACCATAGCAGACTGACAATGAATCTGAAACCATTTACTTTTGGGGGGAAGTAACTAGGAGGAAGTGGAGGCTGTGTTTCCATTAGTATGTTAATGATGTTAGTTTGCCTAAATTTGGAAAATGTAGTGTTCGGGTCAAGACTCTTGGTTTCCAACCTCAAAAACTGTCTCTAGCTAATTAAAGGAGAAAGGAATTTATTGGCAGGATCTTGGCAGGGGTGGGGATGGGGTGCAGTTCATAGAATCACCGGGAAAGCTGGAGCTCCAGGCTCATAAAATGGTGAACAAGGATGCAGCCAAAGAGAACAGACTGCTAATGATATCGTCAGAGGCCCTGTGTCCCCAAGATACCCACAGTTACATTGCTGACTCTGTTGCCCCTGACACTGGCTGCTGTAACCTCTGGGCTCCCAACTCCAGTGGGACCACAGAGGGAATAATCTCTGAATGTCTGCATGTCTTTGTCACTCCTCCCAACAGCTCACCTGGTAAACCAGCTGCCCTGAAGAGGGGAAAGGAGACACCTGCTTCTTCAAGTTCAGCAACAAGAAGGCAGGTGCTGTCTCCCACTTGCTTTGGGATTACCCATTCCCCCAGGGGTGTTTGGATGCTAAGTGACTCCTGTAAATATCCACTAGAGCTACCAAGAAAGAGAGACGGGGCCTGAAAACAGTATCAGAAATAAAAGGCTCAGAAGTGATCCCTTGAAGCATTTCCCAGCCAGCTGATAGACATCTCCTTCTGCAAACCCTTTCCACCCTGAGTGCATGTGAAATAACCGCAGGGGTCTTTTTAAAAAAAATCTTTGGCATAGATGTAAAGTTAAAGGGAACCCTTCTTAGCAATGTTAATGACGGCCAGTAAAGAGATCACACGTGGCACAGTGACCTTTCTAAAAAGCATGGTGATGTGATGAAAAGAGTTGTTGTTGCCAGATACCTATTGACGGGCTTAGAAACGGGTCCTCTGGAGCCCAATGGGCGGAGGCAAAGCCTCCCTCTTGAATGGGGCAGCAGATGGTATTCTTCGCCACCCCTGACAGAATAACGGCTGGAGGAAGCAGTGGGGCTCCATCTGGGAGAGAGCTTGTCTCCTGCGGCCAAGCAGTCAATGTGTTTGCAATCTTTACACTTTCTGTGGTGCTCTTTCAGAAGGGCAGATAGTAGAAGGCTGGAAAATTCCGCCCAGGAACCGCACCTTTTCATGTTGCTTTCACAGCAGATAGCGTGACCCTGACAACCTGAAGGCGAAAGATGGCAGGGTGGAGTAGCAAGTATATGTTGAGAAAGTCACAGATTATTTCTAAGAGAAATGAAAAGGTGGATGAATGTCAAGCTCTGATATTCAAAAATGTTGGTGGCCAAAGAGTTTATTCTTTCTTCCAATCTGACCCACAAAATTGAGCCAGAAAATGTATTCCTGACTGTTTCCATGGCTCTTACTCAGCTACAAGTCATTTCCCCTTTCAGATTATTTCCAGTTTTAAGGCCCAATTTCCATTTGCTTTTTGATCTTCTGCTTTTAAGACATGTAGCCAATATCACCATCAGCCAAGGGCCAGGTTTTGTTTCAAGGCTTTGAGCTTGTCATTTATTCTTTATCTTCTCAGGTGAATTCTATTTGTGACTGGCTGGTTGTTGCTTGTTTGTTTTCCCCAGGTGGAGTAAAAGAAAAGGGACTTATTAACAAAAGGGTGAGATGGAAAATTTTAAGATACCACTTGTAAACATCAGTAAAGTTTCTATGGAAAAGTGATAATGTGATTGTAAATTTATTAATGAATAATAAATGGTTTGATACAGTTGAACGTGACAGTTTCCGCATCAACAACTATATGAAGCTCCCAGGAAAAATTTCCTCTGAAGTTTTATGATATATTTACCTTTCCATGAAATATTGTTTTTTACAAAAATAATCTCAGTTCAATTTTTCATCAGTGTTAATAAAACAAATTATTCTGGGCTGCGTCTACCTGCCATTAAAAAATTAAAAATGGTTCTTCACATTTTCCACCAAAATTTCTGACAACTTCCTGCCTTATTTTTAAGCTTTTAAAGGACAAGAATTGTGAAATATTTCCCTTTGTAGTCCCACAGCTCATAGCGCAGCATTATTCAGCTGCAGGTACTTAACCCACACATAGTTACCTTTGTTGTGGTGTGATGGGTTGGCCTTACCTGTTAGTCCCACCTGCATATAACTCAAGGAGTCAGAACTACACAGTCTCATTGTTTCGAAATCAGATCTAAAGTTTTATTCTAAACGATGCAGATGAAGGCGCTTATTAAAGTGCCATTGTGGGTTTAATCATGTACATGCTGCTAAAAATCATTTAATGGCTGAACAACTCGGAAAAAAAAGAACTCTCACCACCTACACACATCGTGATAAAATAGGGCAGCGTTTTGCACTTGCTTTCACAGCATCGCCTGAGAAAGATTTCGGATCCCTGTCTTCCTCCTCTCTTACTTCGAATTTCAACTTCATCCCAGTCAGCTGCCGACTGAATCGTTCAACGGCATGCCACTCTGTCTTTGTATTTCCCAAACTATGCATCTCTATTGAGGACAGCACATCTTTATGGCAGCCACATACTTGCAAAAGAATTGCATTCAGAATATTCACTTGGCCTCTTACTATTTCCATAATACCATTTGAAAAGAGAAAGAAAGAAACTTCCCATCCCTTGTTCTTCCACGCTGTTCTCATCGTGAGATGCTCCGTGGAAGGGAGCCGAGCGGTGGGCAGCGACTGAGTCCCGATAACGAGCGCCTCACATTTCCGTGGCATTCCCATTTGCTAGTGCGCTGCCGCGGCCGCACGCCTGATTGATATATGACTGCAATGGCACTTTTCCATTTGACATTCTCTCTCTCTCTCCCTCTCTCTCTCTCTCTCTCTCTTTCTCCCTCTCTCTCTCCCTGTGTCGCTTAAACAACAGTCCTAACTTTTGTGTGTTGCAAATATAAAAGGCAAGCCATGTGACAGAGGGACAGAAGAACAAAAGCATTTGGAAGTAACAGGACCTCTTTCTAGCTCTCAGAAAAGTCTGAGAAGAAAGGAGCCCTGCGTTTCCCCCAAGGTAAGCAGGAAAACAAGCGCTGCCGGCTTGCCTAGGAAATCGCTTCTTTCCAAACCGAGCATTTCATCCTCCTCTCAGACAAAGAGACAACCTTTAAATACCACTTAAATTTGCATTACTGTAATTTGCATTAATCTGTAGCATGTTAGCATTGTGTGTGTGTGTGTGTGTGTGTGTGTGTGTGTTTAAATGAACGGGTCTTTAAAGTCTGTGACAGAACAGGGAGCCTCCCAGAGAAGCTCGAAAATATCTTTTGGTTTGACTTAAAGAGATTTTCTTCTCTAACTCTCTGCGTAGTTAGATGTAACTTTGTGATGGTTCTTATAGTTGTCCCTGTGAAAGGGGGGCTGCGAAGCCGCAACTCGTCAACATGGATTCACGGAGCCCAGTATCTTCCCCACCACCCTCATCCCACTTACAATGGGGGCACTATGATCCCAGGCAAGCCTGCGAGTTTAAAAGCGCACTGTTTACTTTTATTACTACTTATGTATGCTGCTGATCTCCTGCCAGGGCTCTGCCGGAGTGCTCAGAATGACTTCAAACAATAGGCAACATTTACTTCTAGCTTTCTGTGTCACGCTTTGCAGGAATTATGCTCTTTTGCACTCTTCTCCCAACGTGCAGGACTTCGCTTCCATAGATGCAGTCGGGAACACCGGGGAGAGATGAGGATGGGTTTACTGTATGATTTTCATTGGGCAAAAAGTCTGAGGAAATACATGCTGTTTGCCTTGGACTTATTGCAGGGGGTTATTTTTAGTCGTCAGCTCGTCCCTGCAGCACGATGTCCAAGGAGTGACTGGGAAAGGATGCTCCCACCAGCACAGGGACCAGGACCTGTAGGAATGACTCCTACAGATACCTGAGGAATATTCGGAGGATTTCTTTCAAACTGCTGAATTCAAGTTCTCTCTTTAAATGAACAATTGAGCTGTAGGAGGCCTGAGCATAATTCTTTCTTGGGGGACGGGAAGTTTGATTGTGTACAGAATGTTAATGACTCAGAACGCCCAGAAACTGAGGCTCATTGTAATGGACAAACCCAGATAAGCCTCCATGAAAGAGGCAGACTCCCATCTCTACTGAGATTCAGGTGCAAGAAAAGAAGCTGTTTGGCAAGATGGGAGTCCCACGTACAGCCCTTTGTAACTGTCATTAATAACAGATATGGCTGCTGTGAAACATGCCTCTTTTCATTTCTAATATTAGTTTATTTTAATTACAAAGAGCTGGCATTGGCAAACTGCTCCAACACATAACATTAGATACCAGGTGTATTTGAAAGCACAGACGTGCCCCAAACAGAGTGGGTTGTGGATGTCAACCACATCTAGTCAGGACTGCAGAACGCCTCTCAACTGAACGTTTAGACCAGATGCAAATATCTGTTCATTTTCTTCTCATCAGTCTTGCTTCTACAAGTAACTTTAGTATCTTGTTGACCTGTTTTCATTACAGACCAGGACATCATATGTGGGAAACTTTTTCTGATTTCCTCTAATCACTAGCCTAACAAGCATTGTTGAATGAAAATCTGACATTTGAGTGAGTTAATTTACAACTTTGGAATACTCATTATTCAAGAAAACCTGTAAAAGTTGCTATGGATTCTATTGCTATAAAATTTTACTCTGAATTTTAAAAAAATTAAAATTGCTACTAGTAAAGCATTTAGCCAAATCAAAACGATTTTCTTAAGCTATTATTCAGATCATTGCACGAGAGTATTTGAACACAAAATACAATGTTTTTGCATCATTTATTTTAAAATACATTTGGTTCAGGTAATGGGAGAACTGGCTGAGGCCTTCTAACGACTGTGTACCAAGCAGCTGACACCCACAGATGGAAATGTGCCTGTGGAGTTTTCAATCTTAATTCGAGTTCCAGTGACACTGTCAAGGGAAAAATAAATCATTTTTCAATACATTTAACAATTTCCAACTCATTTATTTTCCTGGGGCCTTGAAAAATGTGGTGAGTTTCTTGGAATTATAGCCACCAATGGTGGCCAGCAATTTTTACTATATTTTAAGAACTCACAATTCAAGGACTATTATTCTTACTGGTTGATTATTCATTCCATCATTCTCTAATACATATTTATCAAGCATTTCTATATACCTGGCACTATGCTAGTCCTGATGGATGCGAAGGTAAATGAGACATTGTCCCACACCCTAATTCTCAGTCTGTATGCTAACTCCAGTTAGATTTTTGGAACTGAAATGGGTGTTGCCAGTGGATAAACTGGGCAGTGAGTTTCTTGTTATAAAGAACCATTTTAAATAGTTGCTAGTTTCCAGATTTACTTGAAATGATTTTCATTCAATGGTTTTCTTTTCATTGATGATTAAGTCGTTCCCCTTAGGGTGTTTTGTTGTTGTTGCCAGATTCTGGGTACACATCACTTGCACAGCTAACAGAGCCTGGATGTTTCCAGCCTAGGTAGAAGAAACCTGGAAAAAAGAGCAGCTTATCCTTTCTTTGCTCGCCTTAGCACCCTTTGGAAAGGACCATGTGCTGTCTCCATCGGGGATGAGTGTGAGTCACCTATTCAGCAGCTGACATCAGGGCCGCTTGATGAGTCACTGAATTAGAAACATGCATGGAGGAAGATGCAGCCACCGGCTCCCACAACTCACTTGCCCTATCCCCAGGATTGAAACCTCTGGGCCTGGCCTCAGTTCAGGAGGCCCTTGTGAAGAAGCTGCTGGAAGCTGTTCCCCAAACCCAGGTCTCTGTCAGAGCCACACACAGTTGCTTTCAAATAACCCAGTATGGTGCTTTATCACATGGTAAGGTTGCTTTCAAATAACCCAGTATGGTGTTTTATCACATGGTAAGGTTACTGGGAAAAACCCTGAAGACAGCATCATCAGGGTCTTTGACTTGGTCCTTATCAGCAGATAATCCCTCGTGGTTGGATAAAAATGCCTCTGACTCCCTGGGGTGCCTGACTCACCCTAGTCAGCCCT
Source organism: Carlito syrichta (assembly GCF_000164805.1). Taxonomy (NCBI): domain Eukaryota; kingdom Metazoa; phylum Chordata; class Mammalia; order Primates; family Tarsiidae; genus Carlito; species Carlito syrichta. The sequence goes on along the minus strand of NW_007195753.1, from coordinate 85,655 downwards.
CAGCTTCTTGGCCAGCGGCCTTCAAGCCCATCCTCACCTCTTCCCATGACAGTCAGTCAAAGCTGCTTTGTCCAGGCCCTCTCCGTTAGGCCAGCAGCCAGCGGAAGCAGAGGGGATGGGAAGGCAGGTGGAAAGACTGAGAAGTGCTAAGGCAGAAGGGGAAGCAGGGCCCTGGGAGGGTGGGTGAGCTCCAGGGCCTGGATTGCTGTGGCCTGCCCTGGCTGTGATCAGCTGTCATTTCCTCTTCGTGTATGACACTGTGGAACATATTAAAATTTCTCTGAGATGGTATGTTTGGAATTCCTCTGATGCCCCACCTCACCAACTTACCCGGACAATAAAAGCAAGGTTGTAAGCCTTTGAACAGCTGGCCGGCTATATATTTCCTCTCTTTCTTTCGCATAATCTAATTCAGAAAAGAATCCAGCTAGACTGGCAGTGCCATGTCTGGGTACTTGTTTCCTGCAAGTCCTTCCTCCACCACCTCCTCCTGCTGGCCCTGGAATCTTCCTGGGTGGCATGTGGCTTTTCTTTTCTTTTGCTCACCACTGCTCCCAGCCCGCCCCCTTTTCCCTTCGCCTGAGCTCCTTCTATTGTGAGCTGGCTCTTTGCTCTGCCTGTTTTCCAGACAGCCTGGGTCCTGTTCCATCCGGGGAGAACGACCCATGAGGTCTCCTCATCTCCATAGTATTCCCAGGATGTCATTCTTGGCACCAGCTCTGCCTGGCTGATAGGATCGGGGGTCTTTTTGTAGCCCTGAGCCTGAACCCACTCACAGAGAGGAGCAGCCACATGGCTCGGCTGCCCTTTGGGCTGCGGAGAGCAGGGCTGGAGTGACCGGGTTGGCAGGAATGAGCATACCATCACAGTGACCCGAACATCTCCGGCAAAGGCCTGGGGGTGGGAGCGCTATGGGAATGCCTGGATGCACTTCGGCCTACATTAAGAGAAATGCGGTTATTCTCTGTTTCAGGAGGTGGGGTGAGAGACAAGTGACTTGAAACAAAGCTCTCTGGATCCTTGGGCCCTGCCCCCTTTCCTTGTCTGTCCTTCCCACATCCCTCCCTCCTCAAACAAAAAGGAGAGACAGGACTTTTAATTTGCCTAGCACAGGCCTGGGTGTCTTTATGAAACTCATTTGGTGAAAGGGAGTGGGGGAAATAGATCCTGAGTTGAGCCCAACTAAAAATGTATGGGGCGTTGGAGATGGGGAGGGACTTTTTTTTCTTTCTCCTAACAGCAGAACAACAGTTTGGTTGATGAGTCACATATGGAAAGAAGTGGACCTCTCAATTAGAGATTCCCATTTAAGAGCCTCCTGTAAACCTCTCTATGCAGCATCCTTAAAAGATGCTGCTAATGTCTTTGGGACCAAAAGGTATTAAAGAGCAAGCTATGAGGCGGCTTCCTATTCCTTTTTTATTCCCTGGGGGCTTTGATTGTCTTTTCCAAATTAGCTAAAGTTCATTAAAAGACCCAAAAGGAAAAACTTAACACAGCTGAATTAAAATGAGTCTTTCCCTGTTAGTTTGACAAGAAGAAAAAGGAAAGAAAGAGAGAGAGAAAAGAAAGAGAAGAAAGAACCAACTCCCCTCCTCTGCCACTTCTTGGGTTTTAATATGAATTATTCCATACAAGTCCCTAGGCTAGAGGATCTATTTAAAGACGCCTGGCAGCATGAAGGGAGAGGGTAAAAATACAACCACTCTTTTGTCCATCAAAGGTTTTCTTTGGGAGGACATTAAGAGCATTCCTGTTTTCTTGTCTGCCCCTGCCAGTGGCAATGTTCCAGCTGGTAGTACCCACTCCTCGCCCATCAGGTCAGCAATCATGAACTTCTGTGTTTGATTTCAGAAGAAAACAAAGGGTGGGAAATCCTTCTGAACCCCCATGAGTGTACAGCAGGGCAGGGGAGGCTGGAACTGAAATCAGTGCTCGCTTGGCTGTGCAGGTTGCATGCTGCAAATTCACACACCCACACAGTTGAGTTTTTGAGGAAGATTGTGCTGATGGCATTATTTCTGATGCCAGCTTCCCTTGCATCTGCAAAGCTTTTTTCTTGTGTCTCTGGCAGTCATTTGCTTGTCTCATTCATGTTTACTGTCCCCTTCCTCAGAGGTTCTCAGAGCCTGGTGATTGAGCATATGTTGCTGAGAGTCACACCCCCAGACCAATTTTCAATAGTCAGAACATAACACCCTGGATGGGGTTTACAGTTTGAAACAACTACTTTCTTGTTAGAAAGAGTGCTGACCCAGAAGATTCAAAGAATGGGTAACTTCAGTTGGCAACATATCCCTAGTGCTCATAATCAGGAATTCATCCAGTTGAGGTCCATTTCACCCTCATGGCAAAATCTGGACATGAATGTTGACTAGTAGCTTTAAACCCAGGTATAAGATTTGCAGTAGAATATTTTTCTTTTTTATTCACCAAAAGCTAAGAATTTTCAGACAATTTGCTCTCTTCCAAGACCTGGTTCAATCCCAACTTTTTCTTTTTAAGACGTGATCTACCAATTGCAGTACCCTTTAAAAAGGAATGGTCCACAGGTTAAGACATTCAAGAAAGTTGATAAGCTGTCAGAAAATGCTGTCATAAAATGTTCTACAGTGCCACAAACCAACAATTGCCCTAAATGTGGAGTTGTCTTCCATCCTTTTATCAATAGGGAATAGAAATAGGAAGAGAGCAGGTCATGGGAGAAATAACAAAAAAGAAGGAGGAAGAATTAGTTTTGATGTTCAAAATCTGCCACTGCCCTTTCAATTTTTTTCAAGTAGCACAATTTCAGAAAGAGAAGGATCCCTTCATTTCACCCACTCCCTCCCAGGAAGGGGTTTGAAGTTGTCTTTTTTTTTTTTAACCTCAAAAGAAGGTCAATTCCTCAAGTAAGAAAAATCCTCCATCCTCAACTCTAAGTAAAATGTAGGTGCACACATTTCTAATACAGATGTAAAGAATCCAAGAAATCTAATCCTTCATCAAAGTCCAATTTTTCTTTAAAACCTAAGGTGATATTTTAGATCTCAAAACATTTCTATGATTTCTCCCCTTGCCCCCAAATTATGGAAAATTACTCCTTTTCAGAATTAAAATTTTTCTTTTGAGGTTTGGAATCCAAAGACAGCAGAATAGGATTGTTACAGGAGAACTGGCAGTCAAAACATGGAGCTGTAGTATGCATGGTTTAAGTAAAGCAAAAGACAAAGAAGAAACCACAAGCTCAAGTTCAGGGTTATTAGTAATATAGGGACAGATATTTTATGTGATTTTTATGTTAAACATGCACCTTTGAAATAGGTGTGTATCCAGGAGTGTTCCAGATTGCAACAGGATTGAATTCAGCATTCAAATCCACCGTTGGGCAGAAAAGGTCAATTGTATGAGGACTGGGAAGGCTGAGTTGATGCTATTGTTTATGCCCCATTCCTAACTAAGGGCTCTACAGCTGTTAGGTGAGATCACTACCCACCATTCCAAAACGTTGTTGCAAAGAGGAGATTCACATGCAGCTTTGGAAATACTTTCCTAGACTCTTTGAAGAAAAGCCAACATACTCATTTGGCTCTGGGGTAAAAATAAATAAATAAATAAATGGAGCCTGTACCCTGAGCTAACATTGGTCACCTTTCTTCTCCTAAGGCTATACCATAGCCAGCAGGCCAACGGCAGGGCAAGTGTTGAGTTCTTTCAGCACAAGTGTCCCCAGGGCACCTGGCCACATTTTCTCTTCCACAGGGAGAGCATACATTCATGGGTTTTGGCAGCACTGAGTCCTGTGGGTTGGGTATCTCGGAACTCTTGTACTTTCTTTCCGAAGGGTCTTATGCGAAGTGAGCATTAGATTGTGCCTTATTCTTCATACAAAACCCTCCTTCCTTGGAGGGAGTGGGTGAAATGAAGGAAAACTTCCCTTTCTGAAATTATGCCATTTGAAAAAAATCAAAAGGGCAGTGGCAGGTGTGAATATCAAAATTAACCCTTCCTCCTTCTCTTTTTATACTTCTGTGGCTTTCTTCTTCCCTATTTTTATTCCCTACTGACAAAAAGATGGAAGAGGACTTCGCGTTTAGGGCTACTGTTGATTTGTGGCACTGTTGAAAGGCCGCCCCTAAGCATTTTCTGACAGCTCATCACCGTATCAGTCACAGCTCCTAGCTGGGTGGCTGGATTTACAGAAATAATCCAAACCCCCAGTGAAAAGGACTTCAACAGCAAAGTACTTTCTGATACTTAAATAATCAGACCTGGTCATTTCCAATTTATGAAAGTTTGTATTATAAAAGTCAGTCCATTATGCCAACTGTTAAGAACTCAGAATAAGTCCTTCCATAGAAACTATAGAAGCCCATATACACCCAGCACAGGATTCAAGAACCGTACCCAATGGTCAACTCTTTTAGACTTGTCTCAGCCCAGGGCTTCAGGAATGTACTTCCCTTAGCACGGAAGTTCTGCAGGTATTTTACCAAACAGTGCTTTGCTCTGGACCACTAGGACTTTATTAATTCCACATCTGCACAGAAGACAACTCTAACCAGTCTTCACAGGTGGACCCACTAGGGCATAAGGATCTGTGGCTCAAGCTCAGTTTAGGAGTTAAGCGTCATTCATAAGAAAGGTACAGGAGCTGGGCACTGTGGCTCATGCCTGTAATTCCAGCACTTTGGGCGGTGGAGGTCAAAGGATTGCCTGGGCCCAGGGGTTTGAGACCAGCCTGGGCAACTTGGCGAGACCTCATCTCTACCATAATAATTTTTAAAAAGCCAGGCATGGTGGTGCGTGCCTGTGGTTCCAGCTACTTGGAAGGCTGAGGCAGAAGGATCCCTAGAGCCCAGCATTTCGCTGCTGCGGTGGCCATGAGTGTGCCGCTGTGCACTCCAGCCTGGGTGACAGAGTGAGAACCCGATTCAAAAAAAAAAAAAAAAGAAAGGTACAGGAGAGTTGAACTCAGCCTATGTCATCATCAAATAAAAGAAGTCTAATTCTAGCATGATTGGCAACTAGTAACCTTTCTTCTCTCTCCCTTTATGCTTTAGTGGAGATTGTACAGAAACACCACAAATTTTAAGACAGCTCTAAGAGAAATGGAAACTGGTTAAATATCCTCACTAACCCCTTCCTATTTTTAATAGGATATTATTAATTTATTAATTATTTAGCACATTGCAAGCACCAAATCAGTTGGTTATTAAGAACTATTTTTATTTCAGGCCACAAATATAACCTCATCAAGGGGCAAACACGTATAGCTTAACTTTCAATGTTGTTTCAGACACCACATTAGAATTTGTTTGGACTCTTCAGCAGTCATTAACTCCTTGAGTAAGGCAAGAACTCATTTTGTAGGATTGCTTTGGAGAATGTGTAGCCCCAAAGCAGGTGTTTTGAGAAGCTTGGGTAGAGTTAGAGACTGTTAGAAATGGATAGGGCTGTAGAAGTATCTATTCCAATCTGTTCAATTTGTAGTGAGGAAACCAAGTCCTAGAGAAAGCATGTGATTTACTCAAGATTGCACAGCCAATGATGAGAGGGTTGGGCACAGGGCTTGAGGATCCTCAGATCAGCTTTCCTTTCACCAGATCAGGCAATAGAATGCTCTGTGGGTTTCAGAATGCAGTGAAATAGCTATCCAATATTTCTGAATATTCGTGCAAAATACTGGAACACAGGACATTAACAATATAGACTAGCGATGGGTCCGGAGAGGAAAAGATGAAAGCTGCAGGTAAGTGGGAGTTTGGATTACAGTGAGAGAGGCTTTTCTGGACTTCTTGACAATCAGAATTTTAAGTTTCAGTCAGGCTCAAGGCCGAGTCCTCCCTCCCACTCCAGTCTCTCCCCAGACAGTGAAACTATTCAAGCCAAGTACATACACACACGTGGGGTCATTTGATGGTTAGCTCATCGCCCCTCAAATTATTTCTATTCCACGTCCTTCATTTTTGCACTCCTGTTTACCCCGGGATTGTGATGTAGTGCCTCATCTCCTGGCTATATTCTCCTTCCCCTTTGCTTATCCTTTTCTTCCTCCATTACCCCTGCTGCTGAGCTCGGCTGCACTTGGCTAGTGGTACAGGTTGGGAGAACACAGAGTCCTATCACAGACCGATGACTGTTTTTGAATCACAAGGATGTAGTCTTTCTCCCAAGATAGCTCTATGGGGGCAGTCATTGCCTCCCATGCTCCCTCACTGCCCCCACATTGTAGAACAGACACATGAAATGTGGCTATCTCTGAGATGAAAGAGGCTGGAGCCGCTCCCTCCCTGCTGACCTTGTGGCTGCCCATCCTTGGAGATACCTGGAGTCGGCAGGCTGGGAACCTGGCAGCATTTGCAGTTCATACTGCTGTCTTTGGGTCAGCCCAGACTTGGCTTCTTGGCTGACACTGATGTGCTGCCAGATAGAAAGAATATTAAAAACCATTCACTGAGGGCACTGGATGCTTTATAAGCTCCAACATGCTGTTTACAGTTTATAAATTAAGTGCTTTGGGATGAGGCATCTGACTTATTCTCCAAGGCATCTAGTTGACTAGATCCAACTGGAATTCTTTGAGTTCCCGAGAAGGGGCTACTTAGCACTTCACACTCTCTGAAGTAGACCTAGAGTTTCTTGTTTTTCCAATCTTAGTACCGCATGAAGTATTATCTAGTGTTATCTAGCAAGCTTTCTTCCACACTTATAAATCTTCCATTTTTTTGGCAATTCCTGTGAGAGAGAGGCTGTATGTTCTGCCATCTTTACCTTACTCGTGCCTCACACCATAATTTTTTAAAATTACAATAAATAAGCCGGGCTCTGTGGCTCAGCCTGTAATCCTGCGCTTTGGGAGGCTGAGGTGAGTGGATTGCCTGAGCCCGCGGGTTCGAGACCCACCTGGGCAACTTGAAGAGGCCTCATCTCTACAATAAAAAAAAAAAACAACAAAAAAACCAGCCGGGCGTGGTAGCGCGTGCCTGTAGTTCCAGCTACTCGGAAGGCTGAGGCGGAAGGATCACCGGAGCCCAGCAGGTCGAGGCTGCGGGGACCAGGAGCGGCCACTGCACTCCAGTCTGGGCGACGGAGTGAGACTCCAACTGAGGAAAAAAAAAAAATTACAATAAATAGCAAATAATTCTGGCTGGTATACTGACTCCATTCCAAAGTCATTATGTTTTATTTGCTTAACTTGATCTTCTTAGAAATGATACAGCGCATGTTGGATACAAGTTAGATGTGCAAGGAGTTTATTAATGTGTCCAAAAAAATAAATCACCCTGGAAAACAACAGGCCAAGACTCTTTGCGTTTGGATCCAGTAAGCCAAAAGAAGTGTATAGGTTAGGACCTAATTTTCCCTTGACCCTTATCTTAATCTGCAAGAGCAGAAGGAGACACATTGTAGGAGCTCAGTGAATATGTGTTAAAAAAATTGTTAAAAGAATCCACAGGAGGGAATACCTGCATATATTAGTATTGAAAACAGCCCAGGGGGGAATATGGATACCAAAACACCACCCTCCTGTGCCTGGCAAGCAGGGCAAGAATAAGGCCATTCTTGGCACATGCCACTTGTCTTAGCCTGTTGCTGGAATAGCTTGTGTGAGACTAGCACTTTACCCTCTGCCAGGCAGAAGGTCAGCCCAAGAGTGAGCTGATCTGTGGGCACAGCACCATCTCTCACCCAGGAGGCTGGGCCTGCTGTAAGCTCTGCTATATTATTTCGCTGAGGATGACAGGTGGGGAAATCTGGGCACCAGTTGTTCTTTTCCACTGGTATCATTTGGAGGGTAGCTCCAAAGTTGGGCACGCCAGCCTACGTGCCTCTCCTGCTGGCAGAGGCTCCACATTGAAGCTATTAGAATGTGAACTCTGTACATTGGCCAAGTCTATGTCTCAGAGACCCTACCCAGAACATAGAGTGGCCACAGGGCTACTGAGCTCAGTAAGAGTCATTCTGTCATTCAGTCCATTATTGCCTGGGCCAAGCTTCTAAATCTTGATAGGCAGCATTTGATTTTATGACACAGGGCTTAAAAAAAATTAAGGTTAAACTAAAATTAATTTCGTTTTGAGAAAATGACAGAAGTTCCTCCAAGACAGAGATACCACAGGCTGCCAGAAAGTGGGGATGCCAGTAGTGTACATTTTGCAATTCCTGATTTTCCTCTTTATGAAGTTTTCCCCCGCCCACTCTGCATGTTCTCATCTATGCACACCCTGACCAACACAATATCAGGACACCTTAACACATTACTTTTTACTTGAGCTTTATTTTTATTTCTTCTTCAACACAATGGTGTTGGTTCATTCAAATTAAACACTTATGGAAAAAAAATCCTCGTGTTATGTTGCAAGCATCTTATCTTTTTGCCTTGAGGGTTCTGTGAGTTCCATGCCATATTTATATTGTTGCTTACGTTCTTATTTCAGAGTTTAAGATAAAAGCTGGACAGGGAGTGGTGGCTTATGCCTATAATCTCAGAAGTTTTAGAGGCCAAGGAAGGAGGATTGTTTGAGGCCAGGAGTTTGAGATCAGCCTGGGTAACATAGCGAGACTCTGTCTCTACTAAAAAAAAAAAAGCCAGATGTGGTGATGTGCAACTGTAGTCCCAACTACTTGGGAGGCTGAAGCAGGAGGCTCACATGAGCCCAGGAGTTGGAGGCTGCAGTGAGAATGAACATGCCACTGCACTCCAGCCTGGGTGAAAGACTGAGACCTTGTTTCAAAAAACAAATTCGAAAAAGCTGGACAAAAAGTATCATGATTTGTAAATGTGTTGAAATGAATAAAATGCTGGGCTTGGTGGCTCAGCCTGTAATCCCAGTACTTTAGGAGGCCGTGGTGAGTGGATTGCCTGAGCTTGAGGGTTCGAGACCAGCCTGGGCGTGGTAGCACGTGCCTGCAGTTCTGGCTACTTGGAAGGCTGAGGCAGAAGGATCGCTTGATCCCAGAAGGTCGAAGTTGTGGTGGCCATGAGCATGCCCCTGCACTCCATCCTGGGCAACAGAGTGAGACTCTAACTCAAAAAAAAAAAAGAAAAAAGAAAAAAATTATTTCTTAGAATTAGTGGTAAAGCAGCATTTCCTCTGTCACTTTTTTATTCTTTACTATTTCTGGGTTCAGCTTATCATCTCTAAAGGGAAAATCAGATGATAAAGTTACATTGTATGTGACACTATCAATTGATTTGTGTAAACTTCATAATATTTGCTTGCAAAAGTGTTTTATTCACTTCTCAGGAAAACATTTTTTTTAACTATGCTTGCAATTCAGGATGTTGCTACTAGGTGGCAGTAGTGTATGAGAACTAAATGGTCACCTGGAAGAGTATTTGAATAAGAGACAAGCATGTCTTCCATTTATAAGAAATAAACAAAAAAAAATTATTAAAATACTCAAAAACCAAGCATCTGTTAACTAAGTTATCAGTCATAAGCTGAAATTTTAAAAGATGAAGCATTATTTTTTAACGAAATTTTAAATAGATAGTACATCTATAAGTTCAAAAATCTGAAAATACAAAAAGTGAAATACAGTTAAAAGTCTGTCTTTCATGCTTGTCTCCCAACTCCAGCAGGAATATAATTGTATTAATTGCTTGAGTGTCTTTTCAGAGCTTCTCTATGCAAATATATATATATCCCTTCTCATTTTAACACAAATCAATACATAGAGTTTCTGTGTCTTTCTTTGTATAATTGCTTAGTATTTCGGTGAATGAATGTTTTATCATATAATTAACCAGTCCCCTACTGATGGATATTTTGTGCTGTTTCCAATTTTATGCTATTACAACCATGTGCTTGTATGATTTCACATGTAGGAGAATTCACAGGAGTGGACTTGCTGGGTCTAAATTATACACATTTGCATTTTTAAAAGATATTGCCAAATTGGCCTCTGCAGAGTTTGGATCAATTTATACTGAACTGTCTCCAAAATAAGCCTGTTTTTCCACAGCCTTGCCGATAGGGTGCATAATCAGACTTTGGAATCTTTGTAAATCTGATTGGTTGAACAAAGTATCTCAAAGTACTTTAATTTTTGTTTCTCTTAGATGAGTAAGGGTGCCCATCTTCCATGTTTAAGGGCTCTTTATATTTCCTTTCCTATGGAAAAAGTGGGAATGCCAACAAATACAATCATGTATACTATCAGTTTTGTTACTGATGTTGTGCCTTGTTTTGGCCATCATGCTGTATATGTTTTTCTTTAATTTGCTTTGCTCATTTAACCATACTTCCTGGCCATGGCTCTGAAGAGAAGTTGCTGGAAGTGAAAAAGGAGGCCAAGGACTGGAATGTCTGCTTCCCCCTTCGTCCTTTTGTCATTGACTCCTAGGGGGGCTATCTGTAGACTGGAGCAGTGAAAGGAGAAATTTAATCAATTCCCTTTTTGAGACGAATTAAGCCTTCAAAGAGATAAGAAATCACTTGGGATAATTTAGCCATATTGAAACTCGAGATATGGTTAGTAATAGTGCATCTTCTGAAGCTGGACCCCAGGAAAGTTCTGGTTCTTTGATCTGATGTCTTGGTGAGGTTCAGGGTAAGGTATATAGAAAACTCTAAAATACGTAACTAAAAAGAAAACAAAAAAATATTCTTCTGCATTCTTTGCCATTTTGGAACTTTGGGCACAAGTTTGATCCCATTTTAATGAGATGTTGTTAGTAGCATGTGCATAAAGTGGCGCAAAGCTATAAGGAATTGGGTCTACTCAACCTTCTACATGTGGAGATAATAGTAGCTGAATTCATAGCTATAAGTGATGGCATTTTGGAACAAGAGGGGACAGCAGATGTGGCCTCTGTAAACTCCCCTACTGTACAGATGAGGAAACGGGCTGGAAGAGTTTAAGTGAGCTGTGTTAGGTTCCCCAGTTAATTAATGGCAGTGCCAGGACTCAAATCCAGGTGGGTCCCCTCATTACTGGAACCTGCCCTTCCTGCAGTTTATAGGACTTCCAGGAAACATGTACACTGAGGCTTTGTTATTGCCAGGGATGCTCTGCTCTGAAACAGCTCTATCTCACACACCCCTTAGGGATTCACTTAGGATCCCCTGCCCCACACTTGCAATACAGCTGATGGAAGCTAAGTGGATCTGAAGCCATTCTATCAGGGCAAAACAAATTGCTTACACTGAATTGAACTTCTAATCTTGATTTTATCAACACTTTGCTATGTTTATTCGGACTGTCCATGAGTAGGAAGTGAGAAAAAATGTCTATGAATGAAAGGATCAAACATTTATCTGAAATACCTTTGAAAGTTTTTCTGAAGCTTTAATTATCAAGTTCCTTTCATTTTGGATGTAATGTCGGGCCTCCCAATTTTCCAAAATATTTGAAAATATTTTTGATAGACTCTGTCTTCTGCTATGATAAAAAAAGGACCAGTGTTGGCCATGCCTGGGGGTGAGTGAGGTGATTTGAGATTTCTGGACCCCAGCTTTTTGTCTAAGAGATATGGTTAAAAGAATAAAGCAAATTTCAGGAAAATCGGCCTGATATGATTCCACTTTAATAGTCAATCTCTTCTCCAATGACCATTTCTTTTTCAAATTACACCATGTGCCCAGGCGACAAAGGCTCTGCAGAGATATGTGACTCTTAGCAAATACGCATGCCCTGCCTTAACCATGCTGGCGGCCAGTTAACATAACATGTATTTCAGATATAGTTTACCATCTGTGCTGGGTGGCACGGGACTTAAAACAAAAACAGGATGAGCCCCAAGCACAGAAGTGGAAAACTAGGTGGGTGGGTGGGTGCGTACGGACTTGAAAGTGGAAAATGTACTTCCCTGTGGGACACGGCCTGTGTTCATTAGCTCTGACCTGCCTCCTCTCTATCCCTGCGAGCTGATGTTGATACCAGAGCTTACTGAGAAATGGAATAGACCCTCCTGCCCCCACCAACCAAGGATAAAGATGAAACCACCCAAATCAGCTATGCTCTTGCCAGAACCACATGTTTCATCTTTACCATGGGTTCAGACTATTCTTGCCCCTAGGAACACGGACTCCAGCAATTAAAGTCAACACGTGCATCCATGAAACCATTGTGTTCACCTCCAAATGGTTATAAATATACAGCATAAGCTATGTGGGGCGGGGGGCCTTGGAATGGATGACAGCTTATGCTAATGACACTCTAGAAACCAATATTCTCCACTCAAAATAACATGCAAAAATTCTGCTCAAGACCTCCTGGGTTCCATTAGTGGTTCTGGGTAAATATTTCTGGGGAAAATAATTTATGTTTCCATTCCAGTTGTGCAGCAGATACTGTGATGATGGATTGTAGGTGCAAAGAGTAAGACAAAACTCCGGCATACAAAGGACAATGACTACCAGAAAACTTCAGCCAGATCCCGCCCTTTCCCTGAAAGGAACTGGATCCTAGGAGGTGAAGGCATTTCCAATTTTTTGTCCTCTGCCTCCCTCTGCTGTTCCTCTGGAGAAGTTTTTTTTTTTACAACAATGAGAAATCATGTACTAGCTGCATCCTTTTCTATGCTCTCCCTGCTGGTGATAATGGGAGATACAGACAGCAAAACGGACAGCTCTTTCATGATGGACTCGGACCCTCGACGCTGCATGAGGCACCACTATGTGGATTCTATCAGTCATCCATTGTACAAATGTAGCTCAAAGGTAAGACCAGAGTCTCTGTGAGATGAGCATTCTCCCCAGAAGCAGGAGAGAAGCCATATTTCTTTGTCAGGGGATAAAGAACTATGATCATAGCTCAAACTTGAGCTGTGTGGCTGGCCTGAAGGACTTGTGGGAAAATCGGGCTTTTAGGATTTCCGATCATGCTTCGCCTTTTTGTCAGTAAAACTGCCTAATAGACCATGTGCACATCCATCTAGTGGGAAGGGTGTCTTTTGTCTCTGACTGTGAAATTTATGAGCGGTAGTATTCTTTTTCAAGAAAAAAATGGGATCCACAAATTATTAAACTCCTTCTATCTCTATCAGCAATAAAGAGGAAGGGAATGCAAAGAATATAAATGAACAGTAAAACATACTTCTTAGGGGCTCTGTAAAGAGTTTTCTGGTGAAATAGTTGGTAATTGGCTTTGTGGTCTGAGCTTTCCTTCATGTTCCACATTTATGTTAAAATCATTTCAGAAGATAAGATGACAGTTTGATTATTTATCAGTTTTTACATTGGTGACCCAAATCATTCTTCTTTGGAGTATATTGCATTTTTTTCAGAGGCAGCCCATTCCTCAGTGGTGTGCAAAGGAATATCATGCTTAAAAGGCTACCAAGAGTGGCCAGTCACATGGACCACCCAGAAGGGAGGCACATTGTAGGAAGAAACATGCTCCAAATGAGTTTGCATGACTGTCACTGCTCCCGACCAGGCACATGAAGGAAATCTGTCTACACTTGGTAAATAAAAATTTGTTCACTCCAACCTCAGAGATTTTCACTTTTAGTTCTGAGACTAAAACCACTTACATTCTCATATGGCAAGTGTTTTTAAAATTACCAGTATAATGAAGAATTTTTTGCAATATCAGTCACTAGAATTAGAGCATATAAGTCAACTTGCCACTCTCCATTTTAAAGCATTATGACTTCTGTCTGTCTTTAAAATTGCCATTAGCTTATCTGATTATAACTCAATGATATGACTTGTTTTAGTTTGGGGGGGCAGAATTTGAGTTAAATAGCTTTAACCATTATATTAATAAGATCTGTGGGAACAAATAGAGATTTTCCATTTAAGAAAAATTGTCTGGTTCTTATTTTTACTTGTAGAACCCAAAAAAGGAATAATAGATTAATGTAAATTTTTGCAGGGATAAAATCCCTTCTTAGGAAAAGAAAACTAAACAGATTGAGAAAAAAATATGAGAAGTGCTTTTGTAATTGTGATTGCTCAGAAATTGTAAGTCTAAGTAAGGTTGACTGCAGCAATTATAAGCTTCTCCCCACACCTCCTTCAGAAACAGCACTAATATTTAGCGTTTTTTATGGATAATGGATAATGTCCTCCTCTGTTGAGTAGTCCTCCATAATAATGATTATTTTTTTAGAGGAATTAAAGTTATTTAAAAGAAAATGCCACTGTGATGATAGAAAGGAACAGAGAAATAGGAACATCTATTAAAAACTAGAAAACGATCTGGAAAGATTGGATGAAAGGATAGAGGTGTGTCTTAGCAACTATCACATTGATCTAAGAAAGGTCAAAGAAGAGACATCATTAATTCAAACCTAACAAATTCACAAGAGCAAGAGTCTTAGAAACAGACTTTAGTTTACTGTTGTTCACCTTTATTTCTTCCAGAATGCCATGATAAATAACAACGCAAAATTGTGATAGTACGAGAAATGTTTGTAATTTCGTGGGAACAATCTGTTTTCAAACATCCTAAACTATCCCAAATATAGCAAGAGTTTTATGTAAATGGTGCTTGCAATTATAAAACCTTGCTTCCTTGGCCATAAAATATGCCTGGCAGAATATCAGCTACCCAGACCTTTTCTAGATTAGATTTTCTCTATGTATCCCGGAACAAAACTGTTTTCATTTGGAAATGTTCTGTAATTCTTAACTCTCACAGACTCAGGCTGATCTTCTCACTAATGGGTCTCACTTAATGAAATTGTCTCCCTTTAGAGGGATAAAGCATTTAGCCTGTGTCTAGAAGAGAGCTAACAACAATCTACCCTAACTTCTCTTACAAAAAGTCTAGGGTAGATTTTTTTCTCTCTATGAAAATTTTCCCTCAACATCATGTTTAAGGGTTATTATTTACTCGACATGTACCTACTCTTTGTCTGTCAACTGTCAACATTTCCTGACTTGCATTTATCCAGTGTCTGGTCTTGTGAAGACAGATGAACAGAGGCGTGTGACTCAGACTCAAGGTAGGGAGAGCATGTGCTTAAACACCTAATAAGTGTCATGCACCTCATACTATATGCTCTGATCATTGCCAACAAATCTGTGATCGCAGACGTTATCATTCCCATTCCACTGGTAAGGAAAACTGAAACCCCAAAGACGTAGATGTCATATAGCCAGGGAGTGGCAATCTTGGTCTCACAGCATTCATCTCTCTACTACTTGGATCTTCATATTGGACAAGTGCAAGTAGAATTTAGGAGCCATTATTTAGAAGTTCAGGTTCAACTTGGGAGGCTTCAATGAGACTGTCTGTTTACCCTAGTCCTAAGCTTACAGCTGACCAGTCCCAGGGTCCTGTTGTCCATCTCCCAGCTATTCAGGAAAAGACTGAGATGAATTTAGACAGAAAAGACTGGCTACAGTGGTCACCAAGGCAGGCCATAAATTAGGATGTACCTTGTGGTTAAGTGGTGGCACCTCCTGGGATTAGGTACAAAAGATCCTTGGAGTGGCGGCATTCTTTATAATCTTCAAGGGAGACCATGTTTCTCTAAAATTCAGACGAGTAAAGCTAGAGCAAACAGGCACAAGGTCAGTGGTTAGTGGAAACAAGTGGCTGGAAAATATTTAAGGCAACTGAGGCATTCCAGGCTTTGAAGTGAGAGAGGCCTGGTTTCCAATTCTAGTTCCACAGCTTGCCAAATAGGGGACTTGGAGAAAGCTAAGTAATTATTCGATGCCTCAGTTTCTTCCCGTGCAAAATGGAGCTGCCTACCTGAGGGTGTGGGTGTGGATATTGGTGATATTTGTAAAGCATCCAACACAGTGTCTGACATATAATAGACATTTAATAAATGATATTATGATCTTGATGAAGTTATAAAGTGGACAGGTGTTTAGGCTCATTTTTCTATTTCAGTCACTACTGAGTCCTCAATAACTGTTGGGATCGTCTATAATCTTAAAGGATTAGAAAAATGAACCTCATTGTGATTGTTGTTAAACACAGGGCGGGGCAGAAGAACAATGTAAATGTAAGCCACCGTGCTGGATGCTAAGAGGGAGGATAAAAGAAAGAGCAACAGCCCCTGTGGTCTGGTGTGACCTCCCTTCCCAGGTGAGTGGAAGAAGGAAGGGCTGGAGAGGGGTAAGTTCTGGATTCAGGCCAGGAAGGGGTTTTCAGAAACCAGGACTGGGAAAGTGTGCAGGCAGGACTAGACTGTGAAGCCTCAGTTGAGTGAGGGGTGGGAGGTGGTGGCCCCAGGTCAGGGTGTGGAGCCAGATCATGGTTGTCTGAACTTGTAAGGGCCACAGAAGCCTGTGCACATCCCAAGGGATGGCTACAAAGGAGAAGGAAGAAGTTTCCAGGAGACAAAGTCTGGAAAAATTCCAGAAGAAAAGGAACCTAGCTTGCTAAGGGCTGAGCCTTGGAGTTGAAAGGAAACTGTTAGGACCCCCAAGCTGTCTCCTTCTGCTATCTATGAAGCTCATAGTGCGGTAGAAGAAATGAGGGGAGTAGGAATATCGTGTTTATACTACAATTGACTACTTGAGAGATATGATTTTATTTTTTATTTTTTTTTGAGTTAGAGTCTCACTCTGTCGCCCAGACTGGAGTGCAGTGGCCGCTCCTGGCCACCGCAG